>NC_058410.1:16797951-16949896 GCF_002201575.2 Neomonachus schauinslandi | reverse complement strand
GTCAGAGTCAACCAGTGTCAGTGAGTCAGTCAGTGTCCATCAGTTAGTGTCAGTGAGTCACTCTGTCAGTGTCAGTGTCATTCAGTGTCAGAGTCAACCAGTGTCAGTGAGTCAGTGTCTGTCAGTGTCAGTGAGTCAGTGTCTGTCAGTTAGTGTCAGTCAGTGTCAGTATCAGTGTCAGTGAGTCAATCAGTTGGTCAGTGTCTGTCAGGGTCAGTCAGCGTCAGTGAGTCATTCCGTCAGTGTGTCAGTCGGTATCAGTGTCAGTGAGTCAGCCAGCCAGTGTCAGCCAGTGTCAGCCAGTGTCAGTCAGTGTCAGTCATTCAGTATCAATGAGTGAGCCAGTTAATGTCTGCCAGTCAGTCAGCCAGTCAGTGTCAGTCAGTGTCAGTCAGTATCAGTTAATGTCTGCCAGTCAGTCAGCCAGTCAGTGTCAGTCAGCCAGCCAGCCAGCCAGCTAGTTAATATGAATGGCATTCAACTGTGCCCATTTGCTTTTCTGCTTATTTATCCAGCATCTTCCTGGGCATTGGGATAGGTGTGTCATTCCTCCATAAGAACAGAGAGGGGACATTGTTTCCCCAGGAACTCAGAGCAAAGTAATTACAAGCTGGGCCAAGCCCTCAGCCCCTCATTTTCAGCTCGGCTGCCAGCAGCTGGGCGGAGTGCTCCGATTCGAGAGCTTCCTGAGTTCTAGAGGGCATCAGTTCAGAAGTTAATCAAAGGGAACAAGGTCACCTTTTGACTCTGAAAAGCCACTTCCTCCCCTGCGGGGGTTTTTGGCAATGGCCCACTGAAGCGCTCATCTGGCCGCAATCTGGGACTGGCAAGATTAACACAACGATACCTCAGGCCCTGCAGCAGCAGGCCCTCCAACTTCCACCCACACAGAGCTGTGTTGTCTGTGAATGGGCAGATGCATGGTTTTTCCTGACAAAGCAAGAAAGAGAATAAACACAGCAGCTCCTTTCGCAGGCAGGACCAGAGCTGGAGGTGGAGCAGGGTGGGGCCATCCTAAGCCCTGGCCCAATGCCCAGACTTGAACATTGCTGTGGGCATTCCTTTTGTCTGCCTGGACACTGTCTCCCTTCTCAGTTCTGAGGGAACTGCTCAGCATCCCCTTAAACCTCCCGACGCCCACCAACCATGTAGGTTCTGGCAGAAGCTGACAATCCCAGTACGTGCCCTCGCTGGAGCCGGAGGAGGGCATGAGACCCAGCTGCCCCCATCATAGCACGTCACAGTGATTCGTCCAGGGGTGGGCGCATGACCCAAGCCAGGCCATTCGATTCTTCCCAGGATTTTTCTGAGGCCGAAAGTCCTTTAGCTGAAAGGGTATGTGCCTAGGTCTGCCAACAGAGAGGCTTTCACTGTGTAGAGAAAATCTCAGGAGGAGAGAATAATCCCACAGGCAGAAGAAAACCGAAGAGAGAATCCTGACAGACAGGGATCAAACCCCTAACTCCAGCCAACCCCGCAGCTGCTTCCACCCCTGGCCTCTTGCCTCGTGGTTTGTGAGCCATGCCTGTGACCAAACAGCCTCGCCTCAGACAAACCAATATACTAGCTGCCCAGTTAGGCCTACCCCTACTGACTTCATTTGGACATCGCTGATCCCGTATGTGGTTTGCTCAGACCCTCAACTTCTCCTCTTGAGCCCCTTGAAGCAGAGGTGGGCAGAGAAAGCCAAGGAAGGCCCTCTCAGCCCTCAGGAGGATGCAGTGGACAGTCCCTGAGGGAGAGGCCCTGGGGGACCAGCACTGGCTGGGACACATGTGGCCTTTCCCAACTATAAAGCATGCACGTCTTATCTTGGGCTCTGACACTCTATGGGAAATGTTCTCTGGCTTGTCCCTTTGGTAACTCCACGCAGGGCAGCTTCATAGGCAGGAGGCAGTCCCACAGGACCCCTCCACCTAGAAGGACCCCGGGCTTGGTTGAATTCTGTGCTATCAACTATCTTGGCCCTGCATTTTATTTTATTTTTTTTTTAAAGATTTTTTATTTATTTATTTGAGAGAGAGAATGAGAGACAGAGAGCATGAGAGGGAAGCGGGTCAGAGGGAGAAGCAGACCCCCCGCTGAGCAGGGAGCCCGATGCGGGACTCGATCCCGGGACTCCAGGATCATGACCTGAGCCGAAGGCAGTCGCGTAACCAACTGAGCCACCCAGGCGCCCTTGGCCCTGCATTTTAATTTTACACGAGGCCCCACAAGTTATGTAGCTGGTCCTGGCCCGGTGCATTCGCTCACGGTGGGATTTGTGATTTCAAGCAGTTTCTCCAGCTCCCAGAGCCCCCTCCCCCACCCCCATCCCTTCATGATCTTCCCCTCCCCCTGACCATGACCATGCTCTTCTCCCTGCAGGGACTGTTGTCCCAGACATGGGGAGCTGTCCCTGCGCCAGCTGGCAGTCGGCTCATTGCTCCCCGATGTGAGTTCTAGGTAAAATCCGGAGGGCTGGGCTTCGTTTTATCTGGGACAATGTGGACATGAGTGGCTCTTCTTGCTTCTACCCCCTTAGCCCCTGATATTCTGCGGTTCTGCCTCAAACTGCCTTCCAGAGGCTTCTGGGAAAGCTGCACCAGCAAAAACACGGTCCGGCACCCGGCTCCTCAGGTTTGAGCAATCGAGGATTCTGGTGCAGGCTGACACAAGAAGAGTGGCTTTTATGAGATTGCTCTATGGTTCTGTAATGAGGATTTTAACAGTCTAGCAAACAGACAAGCAGCCTGTGTCCTTGGGAACAGCCTGCTGAGCATCTAGCAAAGACATGTCCTCTCCATGGGCTCACTGCTGCTCCTGGAAAAGGTGGATTCCAGCCTCCTCACCCCCAAGAGAGGAGTAAGACCACATAAAGCAGCCATAACATCAGTCTTCACACCCACAATATTTAACGTAAAAATCTGACCTACAGGGAGAAGCCGACATGGAAGAAAATGATATGCAATTTGGTAATAGAGAGCCCAGGCGTGGATAAAAGTGATTTATTTTTGGATCATGGTAACAGTTATGCAACCAGGAACATTTTGCTCACCCGTCCATCCATGTTTTGTGTCATAAAGACATACCAAGACTTTGGAAAAGATTCCAAAGAGGATTACACTGAAATGTGCTGTCTCTTCACTTGTTTTTGTGCTTGCCTTAATCACAGTGAACCAAATAAAATAGCTTTACAGCTTACTAAAACTCAAACCTGTGCTCAAAGGAAGCAGTTTAAACATTTCCAACTGTAAGTCAGCCGTACGATACCACGTCAGGAGACAGACCAGAGAGACAAAGCAGCTCTAACATAAAGCCCGTCTTGCCAAAAGAAAAGAAAAACAAAACCAAAAAAAACCAGGAGGGAAATCCAATTTATCTAGAAAGAGTGGACCCTCTTCAGGACTGAGGTCCCAAAACAGTAAGATACAACTGTGCGTGCAGTGTCCTCTTTGGAAAAACAGGGGTAAAGAACAGATCTGGCTGAAGCACGCTAAGAGGCCAGTTTAAAAAGACGAAAGGGGTCCCAGGGAGACACACCATCACTCTGTCTCCCTGCAGCACTTACCACGAATTAGAGGGCCGGAAGCGGACTCTCTGCCAGCAGTGCACACAGCGGAGTGATGTGCTGAGAAGAGTTTCCCTTTGCACTCACCAGTCTGCAGGAAACTTGGGGGGGTTGGGAGCTGATTTTCCACTGGGGGATGCCTCACACTCTCCCCGATGGCCCGGCCACCAAGGGCCCTCATGAGCAAATGAGCCAAGACCTCGACAGCTGGACTTGTAACCTGGAGTGAATGTGGATGCCCCCTAGAGATGCCGGGACGCCCAGAGGACACAGGGTCCACACTCTGGAAGCATGGTCTCATTTCTTGCCCATTGCAAGCGGGTGGGTCCCTTTGCCCCAAAACTCAAAGCAGTAGCTGGGTGGAAGAAACAGCAGTGGCGGACGGGGGCAATAAACCTCTGTGACTGAGGCTCATCTCAGCTCTTCACTGACCCACCTCGAGGTTTCTGGGCACAAGTCCTGACTTACTGGGCCTTGGCTCACGTGCGAGGTGTGGCTTAAAAAGCTCAGCCAGTAGAGCTGCTGTGCTGGAAAATGCCCTGATGGACGGCTGAAAAACATGGATGCTTAGCCCTGAGGCAAGTGTGTGTGTGAGTGTGTAGGGGGTGAAGGCCCTAAGGGCAGACCCTCAGGACACTGTGCCCCTGCCCCGCCCACACAGACCAGCACAGCCACACAATCTCAGAGGACAAGGACAATTCTAGGTTCCTCTCATGAGGTAAGAAACAGCTCATATGAAAACTTCCAGATGCCAAAACCTCCATCAACCAACTGACTACATATTTCAAATGTGATTTGATACAATAAATTCAAGGCCATTTACCAGGATTTTTCAAACTTTTGCCCATGACCCACATCAAGTTTCCATGGCTACCAAGGGTAAACAGGTGCACCCACCTGTAGCTAACAAACAGGAGTTTCATACCTAGCTTGATGAGGTGGAGTGGGCTCTGAGATTTCCTATGCCACTCTTTCTGGTGTGACCCATTAAATTGCTCCCGTGACCCACTTGTGGATCCCAATTGCAGCTTGACAAAACAGCCATGGAATGTTCTGGACAAACCCTTAGAGCCCTCATGGGATGCGAAGTCTTCCAGACATAAGAGATCACTCCCTCCACGGAAGGGGTCAACCTTACTGACGTCCAGCAGCTAGCCCTGCAGGGTCAGTGAGGGTCATCAAGTGCCACCATGGGCCTGGCTGAGGGTGAGGAAGCTGGCTTCCCTGACCATCTTTAAAGAAAAGGGGGCTGCAAAGTGGCTCGCCCGGGAGCAGGCTAACAACCCGCCCTGCCCAAGTGGCAAGGCAAGGCTGGGACATCACTTGCGGTGGCTTGGACGAACTCCTTAGGATTTTCCCACAGGCGCACCAGACCTTTGGAATTTCTGGATGAGCAGGATGAGCCTGGTGACGTCGGAGAGCGCGGGGAACAGGGCCATGACGCTGTCCACCTGGTGGGGCGGGAAGATGCTGCAGAGCGCGATGCGCGCCCGCGTGCGCGCGTCCACCTCGCCGGGAGCGGAGGGAGGCGGGGACCCCGAAGGTCCCCCGAAGGCGCCGTCGCCCCAGCAGCGTTCCGCCCAGGCCGAGCGGCCCGGGAACCGGCCGGCCGCTGGTGGGAGGGCGCGCGCATCGGCGGGCCGTCGGCGCTCGGGGAGCAGGTCACTGTGCGGGGCCCCGGGGCCGTGCCCCCCGCGCGGCCGGACCGGCGGGCCGGACGGGCCCTGGGGGCTCCGGAGGCCGCGCAGGGCTGCCGGGGTCGGCGAGGCCCCCGGCGCCACCCAGTCGGGACGGCACGGCCGGGGCGTGAGGCCGGCGTCCGGAGGGGGCGGACCGAGGAGCCCCGGGTCGTCGCTGAAGGCGAGCCGCGATAAGCTACCTGCGAGCGCCGCCACGTCAGCCGCCGGCCGCGCCGAGGGCGGGTTGCGCGCGCCGGGCTCCGGGGCCCTCGGCCAGGCCGCGGCGGGAGCGCCCCGGGGGCCGCCCTGCTCCGCCCCGGCCGCCGCCCGCGCGCTGCGCCGCCGCTCCTCCGCTCCGCCTCCCACGGCCCGCCAAGCCCGCGTTTGCGCGCGAAGCTCGTCGGCCACCGCCAGCGGCGCCAGCTGCGGCCTCTCCGGGTGGTAGAACTTGCACTTGATGCCGTAGGTGCATTTCTTGCCTGGAAGGGGCGGGGCAGGGGGAGAGGGCGGCGTGAGACCTCGGGCGGGAGAGGCTGTGCGGGGCTGCGGTGTGGTGAGCGCGCGGCCCTTCTTGGAGATTCCTCCGGCTGGGGCAGGACGAGGTGGGGAGAAGTGCCCCGGGGCCGGGTTAGAGGGGTGAGGGTGTGGTACGCCCCGCCCGTGGTGTAGGGCGCTGGACCCAGATTGGCGGTATGGAAACTCCCTTTGGCCAAGAACTGAGACCAAACCTCTAGGTCAATGACCTTCGACCTCCACTTCCCCAGGAACCCTGTGGATAGGGCCAGCCTTGGGGATAGGGTGGGGAGCAGGTGCTCACGGCATAGGAATGCACCTCCAGTTCTGCCTCAGTTTCCACCATTGGCCTCATTCCTTCTGCTAACCATTGCCCTCTCCCTACAGGCTGTTCTAATAGAGGTGATCATGTGATTTATCACCCAAACCTGGACCCTGCTGAGAGTGGGAGCAAGATGAGCCAACCTGAACGTATGTGTGGTCACCTTGATTCTAACAAGAAATGACTTTGAAGATCACCTAAGGTTTTTTAAACTTCTATGGACGCAAGAAACAAGACCTGGGGATGTTAAACAAACAACAAACAAACAAACTCGCCAAGGCAAGTTAGGCAAAGAGCTGGCTAGAAGTGCTGTGGGAGAGAGTCCGTAATTCTTAATGGATAGCACTGACCAAAGTCCGTGAACGGATGGGGGTGGAGGGACAGTGGGGCAGGACGCAGACTGGAGGGCCCAGAGTGCCAGGTGAAGGGACGGAGGAGGAGGAGCTTGGGGTACACACAGCCTCAGGGCTTCCTGGATACGCTTTGCCCTGCGTGTGACCCCCTGCCTGTGGCCCTCGCAAAGGCTCCCGTGCAACAAGCATCCAGGATGTCACTTCATCCTTATAATAACCCTGTCAGCCCGTGCGGGCCAGAGAGGTTAAATTAGCTCTTCAGTGTCACACAGCGAGTTGGGAGCGGAACCCGCACTAGAACCCAGGCTGCTGACTCCACCCTGTGCTGCCCCGAATGGGACGTGCCCCGGGATCATGGGGCGTGGGGTGCTACCCACCATAGGGGCAGTGCTGCCAGGAGGGCTCCGGGGCCTTCGGCTTCCTGCTCAGGAAGTTGCTCAGGGTGGGTCCCCGGCGGCCCAGGGGGTCATCAGGAGGCATGAACCTGTAAACAAGCACAAGGGGGCAACTGCAGGACCCCTAGACTCTCACCCCTGGCACCTGCACGGGGAGCAGGCCCAAGCCAGCCAGCGCAAGAATGGCAGCCCCGGGCATTGCGCTGGCCTGGGCTCCCCGGGCAGGGCCCCTTCTCCCACCTGGGGGGTGTGTAGCATTTGAGAGCGGTATCACCCTTCCTTCTCCCGGATCCCGGGAGGGGCAGAGCGTGGATCCCAGGAGAGCCGCCGCAGACCTCTTGGGGAGCTCCTCCAGCAGCAGCAGAATCACCTAGCGACACCTTTCAGAATGCAGGCTCCTGGCTTCACACAAGTCCTGCTCAATCGGACACTCAGGTGGTTCAGGGGTCTGCGTTGTAACAACTTTCCAAGTGATTTTTACCCACTAAAATGGAAGCATCTTTGCTCTGGGACTCCCCTGGGCCCTGATCTGAAAGCGACTCTAAACTGCTTTCCCACGGTCCTCAGCAGAAGGGCCGAGACTGCCACGGGGCTACGAACAGCCCTGGGCCTGTGAGCCCCCTTACTCAGATCCCACTTCTCCCGTGTTGCCCCACAGCTCTGGACGTATGCCGGTGGGGGATTAATCTTAATAGAGTTTTGAAATGCCAGCCGGGGAGCCAGTGAAGAAGCAGATCCCGGGTGTGGCGGGCACACAGAGCCTCAGTATAGGCCCAGCCCCTCCTCTGCAAACCCAGGAGCCTCTGGGTTTGGTCTCAGCTTGTGGGGCCGCCTGACCCCAGCCCTGTTCTCGGATGATACCACCCTGCCCCCTCTCTGCCCCTTCCCGTCTCTCTGGCATGCAGTCTCACAAGGAAGGGCATGCATCCTCAGTGTGCCCGCAGCTCAGAGGGGCAAACATTCCTTGGAAGGAAAACTCCCCTCCTTTAGTGTCATCCATATGAATAGTTTTATTCCCAGGAGGTACTTCCAGGTCATACAAAGGCTCCGCTAGAGGAGTTGTGGATCCTAAATGGGGGGGGGGGCTGTTTTTAATGGGTTGGTGTCCCTCTGAGAGTCAAGGGTCATACTGAGTCCCACCATGCAGACCACGTACCCGAGGCCAGCCCAGAACCGGGCAATCCCCAGTCCCGGGCAGCCTCTGGGGCTCAGATCCCAGCTCCACAGCCAGCTTCTCGGACTTGGGCCCTGACCAAGAATCTTGGGGAGCCGCCCACTGCGGTTATTAGAGGTTCCCAAAGGCTTCACCTTGTGCTCTCCGCCGGACCTCGGCCACAGCGTGCTGGGCCAAGAGGGCCCTATGGACGTGCCCAGGGCACTGGGGCATGTGTCCTCGTCCACAGGCAGGCAGGCTCTGCCTTCTGGCAGCCGGGGGACCTTCTGGCAGCCGGGGGACCTTCTGGCAGGCCCTTAGCAGAGGCCAGTGCGTCAAAAGGACTTGGCCGGGGCCCCGGGCTGTCGCCAGGCCAAAGACAGCCATGATCCATCAGACCTCAGCGAGGATTTTCTGGAACCCACTGTCATCAGACTTGCCAGATTTCTCTGGGCCTGAGCTGGATAGAGGGAACTGCTGGCCCTGGGTATGTGGACATGACCATGGGGGCTACTTGGGGGTAGCTGCTTGCAAGCATCTGTCCTGGGGCTTAGGAGGGTGCGAGTGGGGGCAGGCATGTCCTGCAGTGGCCTGAAAGTACCTGTTACCTCTTACGGGGTACAGTTCTCCCTAGCCCTCACAACCATCGCAGACGAAGTATGGTTAATCCGAATATGGTTAACTCAAGGTGAAGAACATTGAGTTCGGTGAGATTGAAGGATTTCCCCCATGACACACAGCCCACGAATGGCAGAGCCTCCATTTGAAACCTCATCTGCTGTCTCCAAAGCCCTAGCTCTTTGCAGCACATCGCACTGCCTCCTGGGCCTCAAGGTCAGGAGCTGGTCTGCTGCGTGCAAGCGGCCTGACCCAGCTAATCTGTCACCTCTCTCCCCATCCTCCCTTCCCCAGGGCCACAGCCACTCCCTCACGGGTACACTCACTCATTCGTTCATCTACAACTAGTTCTTGAGGGCCTGTGATGTGCCAGGCATGCTGGGCCATGGCAGACAAGATGATACAGGCCCCGTCCTCACAGAGTTGGGAGCGGCTCTTAAACCACATTTCTAAAGGCCAGTCTTAGAACCCAGAAGGAGGACGAAGCTGTCATTGCCTGGAACAGAAACTGCAGTGGGAGTGATGTCCCAGCTTGCTGTGCCCTCCCCACCTCGGCCCACCCTGGGCTAGCCTCAGACCCATGCCTGCCTTGCCGGGCTCCTGGCCTTTCTTTGCCTTTAGCACGCCTGAGGACGTCTGCCTTGCTTCCTCCCCGCCTTAGCTCCGTCCGGGAGCCCTTGCCCAGCACCCGCTAACTGGTTCGCACCTTGTGTCCCTGACATCGCCCTCCCCCAGCTATAGCTGGTTGGTTCAGGGCAGACCTGACCCAGGGGAACCAACCTAGGGGACAGAGAACCAACTCGATTCTCTTGAAAATTTCAACCAACAGGTATTGAGACAGACTCAGTTCCAAGATCTTCACAACCCCAGAGAAAAAATGAGTCCCATATGTAATTCAAAACTTAAAAAAGAAAAAAGACATAAACATAAAATAAGTGAATGGAAGTGCAGTGAAGTTCAGATTTTCCCCATGATGCCTGTTCCAGTGCTCTTACTTGCAGTAGTAAATACTTTAAAAATAAAAGCAACACGTTGGTGGTGCCCCAGCTCGTGCTTTGCCCACCTGCGGGCAACTCAGTGCCAGGTCAACTACGTGTAGGCATGGGGACAGAAAGATCACGGACAGCTGGGCCAAAATAGCCCTGTTGAGGAAAGGTGGTCACGAAAGAGAGACCCAGAGCGACAGGGAGAGATTACGCGGCCCCGGGGGCAGAGTGGGTGACTTCCGATGGGCTCCATCTCCAGGGCTGGGTGCCCTTTGCTTTGACGTGGTGTGCCCGTGACTGCAAGCCCGCCCCCTCCCCGGGCTTAGGCTGGTTGGAGTGGCTTTCTGCCAGTCACCCCAGCACCCCCCACCCGGGCCAGGACCCCCCGTGCTGCCACATACCGATCGTTGACAAACGAGAACATGAGCAGCCTCTGCTCGATGAACCACTTCCACTCGGGGTTCTCGCTCTGAAGGTCGCGGTAATTGTCGTTAGAGACGATGACGCCATCCAGCTCGTAGGCCACCTTCACGATGTAGCGGTCGTCGTAGCAGACCACCCGCTTGCCGTTCACCTTGCGGGACGGGGTATACACGAGCACTGCCTGCTTCTCCAGCACCTCCAGCACGTGTTGCTCTGGGGGCCACAGGGGGGGCGGAAGACGGGATGCAGCGGCCTCTGGGGCAGGGCCCCCACCCCAACAACCACTCGCACACCCCCCGGCACGCTCGGCTGCTCAGGGGCCTCTCCCAGCCCACTCCCTCCTCCCCCACCCACAGCCCAGCCTGGCAGATGAGGAGCAGGGAGGTCCTGAGAGGCACGTGCCAGCAAACTGGGGTCAAGAGGACTTGACCCTCATCCCTCTCTGAACACCAGATTTTTACATTTCCTATAAAATCAGGAGGGCAACTCCTCCTTCACGTCCTCGGTGTCTGTGCGTAGACTGGCTAAGCTCATGTGGGCGACAGCTCCCAAGCAGAGTAGTGAGGAAGCCAACGTGCATCACGTACCACAAGGGAGCTAAAACCCACATCCCTGGCAAGTCTACTCTTGGACCTTAGCTGTGCTTCTGGAGGCATGCAAAAGAAAATCCCTTCGACCGCTAACAGGTACTCAGAACTTGGAAGCGCATCAGCATATTCTTCACAAATTGTTTCTTCCCTCAAGTCGACATCCATTCCTCCATGACATGGTGTCCAGACTTTTAAAAAGTACACAATGCATAGAGGGTACAAAGGGTACTTTTTAAAGCCCACCTATGCAGCACTCCCTTAGAGAAATGGCACGTGCCAGGCTCCCATTGGCCCCCCCACTTTGCTGCTCCCCGCAACGTAGCCCAATGTTTAGAACTTTGTGTTTATAATTCCCTTCCTTTCATTTTAAAAAAATGTGCATGTATCCATCCCCCAAAACGACTATTTTCAATGTGATTAGGACCCTCTAGACTTTACACAAATGGGATCGTGCGCACATATTCTCATGCACCTTGCTTTCTTCCTTTAACGTTGTGTCGGGGCGGTTGGGCCATGTCCATAGGTTCACTGCTGTCGGTTCTGCATGTAAGTCTCCCGGGGACAGAAGTACAAGGATTTCTCTAGGGAGTACCTCTAAGAGTGCTGTTGCTGAGTTATAGGGAAAGGCATTTTCTAAGACAATGCCGAATTGTTTTCCAAAGTGGGTATATTAAGTTACTACCCAACACAGCATTTTAGAAGACCTCCTCAATGCTTGGCATTTTCAGGTTTCTGAATTTTTGCCAATCTGGTGGGTGTACAGTGGCCTCTTACTGTGGTTTAATTTTGCATTTCTTTGGATACTAACGAGATTGAGCATCTTTTCGTATGTTTATTGGCCATTTATGTTTTCTCTTCGGTGGAAGGCCTATTCATGCTTTAGTTCATCTTTCTGTTGGTCCTTTGTCTTTGTCTTATTAATTTGGAGAAGCTCTCTATAGATTCTGGACAGTAATCCTTCATCAGGAATGTGTGATGGATGGCCTCTCCCAGTTCAAGGCTTGTCTTCTCATTTTTTTTGTTTTCATGATACCCACTAATGAACAGAAGCTTTTATTTTAGTGCAGTCAAATTTATGAATCTTTGCCCTGAAGCTTTGTACTTGTTGTGACTTGTTTAAAAATTCCCTCCCTACCCCCAAGTGATTTCCTTACCCTTTACCCATACTACATTTACATATTACACAACTGTTGAGAGCCACCATTCCCCATGTTCAGACAGTAAAGAATGATTTGGGGTGACTGGTTCCTGGTAGAGAACTGAACACAAGTATTTATCCCCGCCTCCTTCTCATGATTGGATTGAAGTGGTAGTGAAGATGCACACAACAGGGAGGGGGTCCATAATCACATTAAAACGGGCCAAGGAACAGCAGCAAACCCCGGAGAACAGCAATGAAACCAGGAGAGCAGCAAACCCAAGAAACCATATTGACCCCGTAGCCCATAAGGAGCCACAGCCCAGAATGCGTGTAGAAGGCTGAAGTGGCGCCTGGGTGGCTCAGTCGGTTAAGCGTCTGCCTTTGGCTCAGGTCATGGTCCCAGGAACCTGGGGTGGAGCCCCGCATCGGGCTCCCTGCTCCCCGGGAAGTCTGCTTCTCCCTCTCCCACTCCCCCTGCTTGTGTTCCCTCTCTTGCTGTCTCTGTCGCTATCTTTGTCTTTCTCTCTCAAATAAATATATAAAATCTTTAAAAAAAATAATACTAATAAAAGGTAACTCTTAAAAAGAAGGCTGAAGTGGAGGGAGTGGGACGAGGGCAGAGTCAGGGTCATGGCTACTCATGGTGCAGGTGCATCCATCCTTTCCCTACCCTTACCACTATCAGGAAAGTGAGGTATCCCTAGGAAGGGGGAGGTTCCCATGTGGCCTTTGACCTCCTAGAGTAAAACCATCATCGTTGTGGCTTTGCGGTGAGCATGGGCTGGGCTGCCCAGCCACATGCCCGCTGCAGACAGGGTCTGCCCAAGTGAAATCTGCCAGTCAGCACTGACGGTCAGCCCTGCCGCTCAGCCCTGCCGCTCCGGGAAGGATCCACATGCCAGGAGAGAAAACACAAGGAAATCACACAGGTATGCATCTAACCAACCTGGCTCTTTATTTGCAAATAAAAGCTGGCCGCCAAGCAATCACTAGACTTTTGAGAAGATGTAACAGCACACACACACATACGGCGGTGAACGAAGAGAACTGGCCCCAGAAAAATTAAATAGGATTCACGGAACTTAAGAGAACTTTTTAAAGTTTAAAGTTTAAAGAAATCGTCAGGGGCGCCTGGGTGGCTCAGTCGGCTAAGCGTCTGCCTTCGGCTCAGGTCATGATCCCAGGGTCCTGGGATGGAGCCCCGCGTCGGGCTCCCTGCTCAGCAGGGAATTGCTTCTCCCTCTCCCTCTGCACACAGTAATTTTGGGGACTTAATCATTCACACTTAAACACAAAATAATTTTTTTATTCATCTATTCAACAACTATGGACTGAGCACCTACTATACGCCAGACATGCTGGGTCCTGGTGCGATGGCAGTGAATACCTATAATCAGTGCTTGTTCAAGGAGCTTATAGTCCGGTGAGAAAGACAGACATTATCACACAAATAGCTAAGGAGATAACTGACTATAATTGTCAGGAGCACTACCAAGAAAAGGTGTATAGAACTTCCTGAGCATACCTCTGCTCCAGCCTACCTCTAATAGGGGTGTCGGATCTTGGTGGGTCTTTCCTCCAGGAGGGGACAAAAACTTTGATGTAGGTGTGTCCTCTGTCCCTGAACCAGTCCACAGCCAGCTGGATTCCCCGGCACGAGAAGGCTTCTTTATTTCCATGGCTACGACGGGAAAACAGAGAAATCTGTAGAGTCACAGGAAGGGTTCCTGAAGGGTGATTTCCCCTGGGAATATCCTGAATCACAGTCTCATAATCAAAGGGAATCAGGAAACTCTGCATTTTAAAAATAGTCCATTCTTTGCAAAAAACGTGTCCCTTAACCGGCACCTCGCAGCTTGTGATAGTCTGTATACAGGGTGGGGGCTGGGCTCCAAGGCAAGGGCATTCCGAGGGTCAATAGACAAGACCCCCCTTTTCCCCTGAAGCTAATAAGGATCAACATAAGGCGGAGGACAGTAGCCATCTGCAGAGTACTCTTGCCCTAAGAGAGGGGTGTAAATGTGTTACGGGGCTCCCCAAGTCCAAGTAAGGAGGCCAATGTGCCCGCCAAATGCCACTGAAGTGTCGATGGAGGCAGGAAAGAGAGAGCAGTGTGAGAGGAGGCCCAAGACCAGGCAGGGCCTTGCGTGCCTTTCTGAAGACTTCCTTCTCCTAAGAGGAATGAGAAGCCATAGAAGGATTTGAAGACTGAGGGGGGTCTATGTGATGTGATGTGATACGACCCAGGGTGTGTTTCTAGAAGCTCAATCCGGCAGCACAGCGGACGCTACATCGGAAGGGAGGGAGGTGGGGGTGGGGTCCCAGTTAAAAAGCTGTCACAGTCATCACAGCAAAACTGGATGGTGACGTGGACCGCGTGGGTGGCGGCGGAGAAGGGAGAAGGGCAGGTGAACCTGAGAGATATCAGGAGGGAAAACCTCCAGAATGTGGTGACTGATGGGATACAGGGTGATAGAGAAGACTTCCAGATCTCTGGCTTCTGTAGCTGATGGGCTCCTCGTTGAGACTGGGAGTTCTGGAGGAGGACAGGGTTCGGAGGGAAAGAGTGTTGTCACGGACACACACTGAGTGGGAGGAGCCTCTGCGGCCTCTGGGTGGAACCGCTAAGTACACAGCTGGGGTCTAGAAGAGAGTTCTGGGCAATGGACACTGGGGGCATCTGTGCTCACACAAGGGCTGGAACCAGGGCATGGAGAGAACTGCCTGGCTCCCCAGAGGGAGAGCAAGAGGCCTGGAAGACGGGTCCGGGGATGCTCTGGGACTCAGTAGCTGGTGACGGGGAGAGTAGGGCAATCTTACAGAAGAGACAGAAAGGGTCTATCAGGCCACAAGGAAGTAAACCAGAGGAGTCCTGCATTTGCAAACCACAGGAAGGAGGTGGCCAAGTGCTGCTCGAAGGGACCCATGAAGTCTGAGAACATCCCTCAGACTGAGTCCGTGCAGGTTGGTGGTGTTTTGCTGGCGAGGGAGACAAGTGGATAGACCTGAGGTAATGAGATTGCAGATCAGACTTAGCCCTGGGTGCAACTCAGCCTTGCCTTAGGATGAGGTCACTCTCCACTCTGCTTGCAGCCCAGCTACCTTTACCCTGGCCAGGCACATTCCCCACTCCTACCGCAGGACCTTTGAACCAGCTATTTCTTCTCCTCTCAGCCCAGTCCACGCCTCCTCCTCCTTCAGATCTCACCTTCATCTCTACTTCCTCAGGAAAGCATCCCCCCCGCCCCCTATTACAAGTTCTCACGGCACTAATCACAGTTGAAGGATGACACCCCCCATAGGATGAACAGGTCTCCCCCTCTCTAAATCACAAGCTCCTTTTGCTCCCCATTGAATTCCCAGCACCTAGCGCGGTGCCCGATGGTTGGTAGCGGGTCAGTAAAAATGTGCTGAACACAGGAGCAGCTGCGAAGACACAGGTCCAGCAAGCAGCTAGAGGAGGAAGAGCCCCGGGGAGGAGCCGGCTGGAAAGAGCCCAACACAGGAAAGGCTTGGCTTGTCCAGGGACCAAAGAGGGAACAGAGTGACCGGGGCATGGGGAGGAAGCAAAGGGGAGAGCCACAGGGCACCGAGACGCCCGTCCGCTGAGAAGCCTGGTCCGCAGCAGTCCGCCTACGTCCAGACAAGGACAACGCTCCAGATTTTTCGTGTTGGGCTTTGTCTTGGGCGTGGCCCCTCCTGCTATTTCCTCAGAGGGGTCAGGATAGGTCCGGGTTTGCCAGAGAAAAACGGGAGTCTTCGGAAACACGAATCAATAGTATTGCAAGTCAGGCTTTGTGGAGAGACTGAATGAGAACTCTGAATTGCTTTGGCTCCAGGGACAGATCAGGAACCAGGCCTTGCGTCCTACATCGGTAGGTGTCTTCCGGTTTAGAGAAAATAGCCCTCTGGCCATGGAGGCCGCACTGGGAGGCTGATGCAAACAGTAAGAAGAAAATACGTCAATGTCTGTGGTGAAAGCAAGAGGAAGTTGACAGCGCATCCCTCTGCCCCAGCAGAAGCTGAAAAAAGAAAGGTGATGGAGGGAGAAAGAGGAGGTCCTCACCCCTGCATCCCCCACCTGCTCCACCGCCTGAGCCAGAAGGGGAGGGTGGGGGGGTAGAAACATCAGGATGGGTGTGAAGAGGAGGCCGAAGGCTTGTCTCCCAGCACAGCCTAGGCAGGTCACAAGCCTCTCGGAGAAATCCTGGTTGTAGCAGGTGCAGCATCCCACGGGGCTGCAGGGCTGCCTTGGAGGAAAGGGACGGACAGGTGAACTGGAAGCAACATCCCTGGATGCCTCACATGCCCCCGGGCCTGGTGGATTGTCTGAGGCCTGGGATAGACAAATAGGCCCCTGGAGGGGGGCAGAACTGTAAGCCAGGATGGCATTCCAAAAGGCCAAATGGGACCAATGACCTTTCTCCGCTGACCCTTCAGAAGCCAGGCCAGGCCAGACCAGCCGCTCTTTAGCAGAACCCAGTGATAGTCCCAGACCCTCCTCTCCCAGCCAACATCAGGTCTCAAAGCCCCCAGATGCCACGTGGGAGAAGAGCAGGGGAGGGAGAGGAAGCATGAACTCCAACAAATCATCCAGACGGCAGAAGACACTGAGGTATCACAAATTGGTAAGTTTAGGTTTGTCCCTCTCCATTACCTAAACAGGTAGGGAAGAGATCGTATCTATCCTGGAAAAGAAGGTCTATTTTCTGTGCACGCTGAAGCAGGAATGTGAACAACTAAAGACACCCCATCCACAAACATGCCTCTGTCGGCTGCCACGAAGTCTACCCTCCGTCAGTTCTGGAGTGAACCTATCACTGCCACAATTCTTTTAAAATGGTGTCTTGAGTGCTCTCTTTTCTGTGACTTCCCGTCAGTTTCTGTGACTACACACCTTTGATGGGTAGGTGGCTGGAAGGGGCACGTTCAGTGATGAGGAGGAACCCAATCCCTCTGAAGAGGCAAAGGTGAGAGGGGTGATGAGTTCTGGTGATGAACTCCACAGCCTGCGGTGGCCCTGCTGGGGGCACATGGAGGGGAAGGGATTGCTAGTTCAGGAGTTCAGGAAGAGAAAAACTGAGGAATGGTGCTACCATCGGCTTCCAGCATCGAAAACCGGTCCCATGGCTTCTCGGACACAAGACTCCAAGATGGCAGACCCTTAGCCAAGAGTTTCAAAAGGGCAAGTCCGGGAGAAGACGGAACAAACATGCATCTGCCCATGGCCTTTCTTCCCTCCCTAAGAAGTGCTCTCCTTTCCAGCTTTGACTCTAGGCAAGGGAAGTCAGGGACTAAACCCTAGAATCACTAAGCTGGTGTCTCCGGAATGGAGGGTTTTCATTCAGGTCTGTTGTTTTGCAGGACTGGATTCCCACGCACCCCACCCTAACCTCTCCTCTGAGCTTTCTGGTCTCTTTTGAGATGCAAAGATTGTTATTGTTCAATCCTTGCCGCATTTGGTTTTTTTTTTTTTACCAACCTCAAAACCCCAGTATGGCTGCCCTATTTCTGACCACAGAAAGGCCCGGGCCATGGCAGGATTTAAGCCGCAAGCAGGGGCTACCTTCTCGCCACTTGTGGGGGTCTCTCTCTAGGAGCCGGCAGAGCTCCCAGTCAGGCAAGAAAGCGGCCACGGTCACCCTAGGACCGCACCGCTCGGCCCACAGACGGAAATGCAGAAGGACCCGTTCACTTAGGCATGGCTCCACGCACTCCACATCGATCTATGACCATCTTCAACGAGGCTCGGGCTGGGTCCTCGAGACCGGTGAACAAGACAGACCTCATTCCTGCTGCTTCTTGGAGCTCATTTTTAATATCTGTAGCGAGTCCTGTGTACCAGGCCACTCCGCACTCTGCGCTCCAGTCGGTATGAGGAGCCCCTGAGGAAGTGAGCGTTGTCCCACTGCACCCTGGAGGAAACTAAAGCAAAGAAATGTGCCCAACTCCCTGATCTAAAGACAGATCTCAGAGCCTGATCCGTAGGGCTGCAACCTCCTCCTCCTCCTCTGTGGCTTATCCCGTGTATTCCTGGCCCTCCCAGTCTCTGCCCCTGCGATGGAGACAGCAATTCCTTTGGAGCGTAAGTCCCCTGCTGTTACGAGGCTGGAGTCTGGGGAGGGACCTTAGCGCTTACTAACGGTCACTGCGAACCAGCTCGTCAGACTGCAAGCTGAGAGCCCGGCCCTGGGAGAAGGAGACAGAGGAGGGAGGTTTTGAATAAAGGGAGGGTGGTGAGGGGAAGTGGGTTGGCACCCGAGGCAAACTTTGTCTGCCGGCCAGGTGGGCAGCCACAGTCCGGCAGCCTTGTGTAGGAAGTAGCCCACCTCGGGGCTCCTCACTGTATGGTGGACTCTTGCCCAGGAGGTTCTGCCGAAGTCAGCGGCTCACGGAACAGTCCCACGGAGCCTGAGGTGGCGGTTGTGGGGTGGGAGGGAAGGAAAAGAGAAGTGGTGGTCCCTTCAGAGCATGACATGTGAAGGCACGCCACTCTTGCCACTCCGTTTCTTATTTGGGGTTAAACTGCTAACCCCTGGGACCTGCAGTTTATAGCCTTTGCACCCAAAGACCTCTCCCCAGCTGAGGTCAGGGGGAAGAGAGAGGGTGGCCTCTGAGAGACGGGGAACCTTCATCTCAGAGAAGGAGAAACGGGTGCAGACCTCGCCAGCGTGGGTCAGAGGCAACTCAGGGGCTCAGAAGCAGGTTTGACCTCAGCCCGGGTGTGCAGCCTCCCCTAGTAACCCACTGAGAGGGGGCTGATGACCTCCCCACCCCCTTGCAGGCCCGAGCCCTCCTCACCGAAGATTTGTGACTCCAGAATAAGCCAGATTCTGTTGAAGTTCCTAAGAGTTTAAAAATGTACATGAGAACCCAAACAAAAAGCCTGGTGCACACCAAAATGAGGGCTCATTTACATGAAACCCTTGTCTGGGGCAGCAAGAGGATGTGAAATTATCAGCTGGTTTTCCCCCAAGCTGAAGTCCTTCACATCTCTCTTTTCCTACACTTGCCCGCAGAATGCACAACCCAGGGGGCACTCGAGAGCCGGCCTGGCAAGCAGAGCGGGCAGCAGTCGGCCCGTGAGAAGCCGTGCTCCTCCCAACGCCCCATGCAGCTCTTAACACGCCGGCCACGAAAGCCGCCTTCGGCTTCAAGCCTGCTGGACGCTTTCCCCGGGGTCAAGGGCAGAGCCCTGGAGTACGGAGCTCCTCGCCTCGTCGCTCCGGGCCGGACCACGTGCGCATGCGCACAGGCGCAGCGCCGCCCTGCCCCGCGGACGTGGGGAGACTGTGCTGGGAAATCAGTCTCTGCACGGCTGCACCGGGGCCACGGGTCAGTGCACAAGCGCTGCGCTCAGCACACGGTCCCAACAGGCTGGCCGCAGCAGGAGAGGCGTCCTGGGCACCGGTCCTGCAGAGAGCACCTGCCCCCTGATGGGGGGCTGGGGGGGGGGGGGCAGCGTAACCTGTCTGCAGCAGGCAAGTCGGGGCTCATCCTGCTGGGGAAGGGCTCTGGGCAGCACAGGCAGCCTCTGGCTCCAGAGCAGAAGTCCGTGGGGTCAGTCTCCCAGCCTGAGACGCTTTCGAAGGCTGGACAGAGAGAAAGCCAAAGATGCACGGCTCTTTGGAAAGAGCTCTGAAAGCCGAGCCTGGCACTTACTGCTCTGTGACCTTGGGCAAGTTACCTACCCTCTCTGAACCTCGGCAGAAGAAGAGAAATTCCTTTATAAGAAGAATGCATTTATCTCTTTCATGCATGCATAAAATAATCACCTTGAGTCCTAGAATGTTACAGATGAAAAGCCATTTAAAATTATTATTATTTCATCCAACCTCTTAATTGTATAAACAGGGCTCAAAAACGTCAGGTGACTCACTCCGAGGTCACACAGCTGAAAAGCTAGATCTGTACAGTCCAGTACATAGGCACTCACCACATGTGGCTATTTACACTTAAATTCAAATTAATTCAAAAGAAAGAAAATTTAGAATTCAGCTCCTTGGTCACAACAGCTACATTCCAAGTGCTTAGCAGCCCCATGCGTCCAGTGGCCATCGTAATGGACAGTGCAGGTATAGAACTGTCCATCATCGAAGGGAGTTTTATTGGGCAGCTCTCAGCTAGAGGTCAGGACTGAGAGCTTGGGACCCTTGGCAGCCCCTCAGGGCAGCAAGGACATGTGTCCCAATCTGCCTTTTCAGTCTTTCCCCACTTCTTCCAGGGCCAGACACCAGATGAAGCCATATCCTCTTCAAAAGCAGAGAATGGCCACGACTGTGATGCTACAAAACCTCAGGAAAGGAGAATTTTCAGAAACCACGTTTCTGAGGTTAACTGAGTTTTGAGGTCAACAGATCATAACTAGACACTATGTTGGGTTTCAAACTACCCATTGCCTCTAAAGGGTGAGCCCCACCCTGAAACCTGTCCTTCGCAGCTGGGACCTGGCGGAGCCTGAGGGTCACGGGTCGTGTGGGAGCTCCGGCTGGAAGACACAGTGGGAGGACACTGTTGCAGGAGAAGGAGCGGGGGATGGGGCAGGACCTCAGACCCCAGCTGTCTCCCAGACTTGCCTCTGAGCAAACCAAGTCCCACCCACCAGCTGGTGGCTGTGCAATGTGTCTTTTTTTCCTAACTAGAGACGCAGGGGGCAGGGGAAAGGAATGGGATGTTTGTGTGCATACAGACACGTGTGTGCACGCACACAGATGTCCACACGCTGAGACCTCACGCAGACACAAGTGTGCTTTGTTGACTGAGATGATTTTTAGGCAGCAAGCGTGGGAAAGCATTAGTGTTCTGACACACTCTTTATAACAAGCCTGAGTGATGGCTTCCATTTGTCACCCACACAGATGGAGAGTGAAGGGGTTAAACGGATGACAGCTGTGGGTGGTGGGGGTGTGAATAAATGGATTTACCTGGGACACATCGTGGTCACACACAAGGAGAAGATGCAGTTTAAGTTTGAATTCCAAGCAGCAACAGAGATTTTCATCAACAGAAAATCCTCCAAAACCACCCTATCAAAATAATTTCTAAAAACTGCCTGGTCCCCCACAAGAGCCTGCCCACACTTTCCTGTAGCACCTGACATAGTCCTTCTAGCCCATAGCCATTCTTTCAGTCTGGAATCACAGAGCTGGTATGATCTTAGGGCTGGAAAGGTCTTCAGTTTAAGCAATACCCTTTTACCTTTAAAACCTTCTCTCTATGGATGTCCAGAAGGAGAGGTGACTCATCCTGATCAGACAGAGGCCAGGTCCCCCTCACAATCCTCAGACTTTCTAGGACACTCAGAACCTTAAAAATTCTTAAAAGTCCTTTCAACTCCCCCTGATATCTCAAATTAAGCAGGATTTCATAGGCTGGTCTATCAGGTACTTACACGGGAGCATGTGTGCGGATGTTACAGAGACCCCAGGACCAGCCCAGGGTGACCCGGCTGGCTCAAACTTGAGCCAACACTCTCAGGACACACGAAGCGGGACACCTAGGAACAGCACCCAGGGCTGGGCCATTCTGGGTGGGACCATTCCACACTTCTGTCCTGCAGTGCCAAGCCCAAAGTGAGCCTTCCCAATCCCCCCAAGGAAGGCCACTGGACCTGTCAGCCAAAGGACAGACGCCCTCCTGACACGTTCAGCTCTGCGGGTAACACAGCTTTTCTCAGTTCCAGCCAGTGGCTTGGCTTTTGAAAGGGGAAGTCCTCTGTTTACAGCTATGAGGGACTGATTTCCTAGGGATCTGCCCTTTTGCCCACCTGTAACTAAGGCACGTAGCACAGAACTGCACTTGTATGAATACAACCTCCTGCTTGCCCCGCGTGGAGCGTGGCTGAGACGGTGAGAGTGTCTGCAAGCTGATTTTAGCCACGCAGGCGTCAGGCTCTCATCGCCGAAACACACCAAGATGCCCAGACACGAATATCCACCACCGTGTCTGCAGCTCAGGGGCCACCGGGCGCGTCTCAGACCAGCTGGGGAACCACAGCGCCACCTGCCACCCTGGAGCAACAGGTCTCCTCCCCCCCGGGAGAGAGCTTCCTGTTCAAGCACCTTTCCCCATCTGATTCTCGTTACCTCGAGGGAAGTAGCAGAGCTCTTAGTAGCCTGTGTCCACAGAAGAAACTGGAGATGGGAGACTCGAGACGAGAAGCCACAATCTGCCAAGGCCCAACGCTAGGCTCCTCCCCAGTTCCCTACTGCCCTCCTCAGAAGGGAGCCTCTCTCTGGGTTGGCATGATAGTAGGAACCACTTGTTGAACACTTACTCTTCGTCAGGCACCCTCCTAGGTATTTGGTGCAGCTCCAAGTCTTACAACTACTTTCTAGGGAGGCTTTATACCCACATTACAGATGGAAAAAGTGAGGTTCAGAGAGGTTAAGTGACTTACGTAAGGCCACACAGCTACCAAGGGGATGGAACGGGGATTCAAAGGCCCATCCATTAGCCCCAAAACTCTTTGGACGAAACCACTGAAAAGGGGGACAGTTCTCCCACCCCAAGGCTACAGGATGAAGCAAAGTACCTCATTGCCACGTTGCTGCCGTCGATCACTATGGGTCGCAAGGAACTGGCTGGGTCTCCGCAATCCTCTTCCAGCTCTGCCGCCGGCCTGCGCAGGGCAGAGTCTGGGGTGGCGCAGGAGCCCCTGGGGATGAGCAGGGGCGCCGCGCTGCCCTCATGGGCCCCCGGGCGGCTGCCGGTCTGGATCAGCTCCTGCAGCACGTCATTGACCAGGGCGCCCTCACCCATTTTGCCCAGCACCCTGACCACATCCTCCGGGCTGTAGCCCAACTTCTGGAAGAACTCCATCTTGCTTGAGCGCTCCATGCCGCGCCAGCTGGGCCCCCGGCGAGGGTCCAGCCCCTGGTTTCCTTTTGGCAGAGCCACGGTGGCATGAGCTAAAGAGAAAAAGCCTCCATCAGGTGTTTTCTGAGCTGCCGGGCCTGGAGGCTGTCGGGTTACTGAGGGCAAATTATGCACGCTCCCTCCCCGCCTTATCTGTCAGGAAATCATGTTGCCTGGTCCCCTTGGGGATTTTCAGTTGCTCAATGTGGTTGGGGAGCCACAGATGCAATCATGCTGCTTTTACTAGTGCACTTTCTGAGGCCTTCACCCCACACAGGGGCCCCCGCAAGGATCCACTGGCCGGAGGCACGGAGGGCAGCTGAGCAGACCACCCAGCGCTTGGAACATTTGTGCACAGGCCAGAGGAATGTTCCTGAGGCTCTGTCATGCATGGAATCCCACCTCCCAAATCCATATGCTAAAGCCCTATCTCCCAGCACCTCAGATTGTGACTACGTTTGTACACAGGGTCTTTAAAGAGTTGATTAAGTTAAAATGAGGTCATTAGGGTGATCCCTGGTCCGATATGACTAGTGTCCTTATAAGAAGAGGAGATTTGGGGATGTGGTGGCTCAGTCAGTTAAGCACCCCACTCTTGGTTTGGGCTCAGGTCATGATCTCAGGGTCCTGCGAGGGAGCCCAGCTCTGCGCTCAGTGAGGAGTCCGCTTCCCCCTCTCTCTCCCTCTGCCCCTCCCCCCACTTGTGTGCACGCTCTCTCTAAAAGAAATAAATCTTAAAAAAAAGAATCATGAAAGTATATTTACTGTGAAAAAAATGAAACAATGCTAAAGTATAAAGAATAAAAATATAAAATGTCTCTTCGTACAAACCCCAAATCCCACTTGCCTCTCCTGCTATTTGTTTGTATCCTTCTTGTGCTTTTCCGATGTCCTGACTTGCGTATCGAATGAATCCACACGTATTGTCTTAGCGGGCTTGTTTTTACATAAATAGTATCATACTATATGGTTGTGCAGCAACTTGCTTTTCTTATTAAAACTGCATCTGGGAAATCTTTCCATGCCAGTTCTTCTGTTCTGCTGCTCCCCGTATCCCCAGCATTTAGGACAGCACCTGGCCCAGCAGACTCTCCACGCCACATGATGGAAGTGTAGCTTGCCTTCCCCTTCTCCCTATTACAGATCAGGCTCAAGGAACACCCGCGCACATCCATCCTGTCACCCGCCGTCTTCCCAGCAGGACAGGTGCGTATCCATCCTGTCACCCACCGTCTTCCCCGCAGGACAGGTGTGCGCGACCTCCCCTTCCTGGTCTCCTGCCCACATCCTTGGCAGCAACCGCGCCTTCCTACCAGGTTCTCAGCGGGGCTCCCCGTTCTCTGCAGGGCCACTGCCCTGAGGCTGGAGCCCCAATAGAATGACCCCGACGGCTCTGGCAGGACAAGGGCTTTTGCAACCTGGACAGAGCGGCCTGGCTGCTCTTCTGCATGTCGCCCCCACTCTTGCCCCCCGCAAGCTCACCAGGGACCTCCTCGCTGCCGGATCCAACAGCAGCTTCACGTGCCTTATCCAAACTCTCTGCAGCTCTCAACGCCGGGGACCACACCCTCGCGTGTCATTTTAAATAAAACATTTGGAAAACATTTTGGACCACCTCCTCTTGAAACTCTTCTCCCTGAGGCCGTACAACTTGGCCTGAGTTTCTAAGTCTTTCCAGTTCTTTCCTTAGTCTCTGCTCATGTGTTTGACAATGGGGTCCTGCCCAGGCCGTCTGCTCTCCCCATCATGCTCCCCACCTGCCCCTGCACCCGGGGGTCCACAGTTGCACTTCTAGCTGAGACCTCCCTAAGCACCAGGCACCCCCAGTTATAAATCTGTAAGGTAAATGGTATGCATGCTATTTGAATAAAGTGCCGGGGGCGGGGGGAGCTCAGGATACTGGTAACTCGCCAAACATTTGCTGAATCTACTTCAGTGGTTCTCAAAGTGTGGCCCGTGGAAACTTGGGGAGAGCCCATGCCGAGGCCCATAGGCAAAGCCGGCCGTCTTCTGTTAAGCCACATAGTAGAGATTTGCACAATGTAAATCAGTGCCAGTCTCCTTACAAATTTTCTGGTTTGGGAAAACAGTTATTTTTCATAAAAATGCATCATTCATATAAATGTAATGGTTTATTATTATTTAAGGTAAAGGAATATTGTTTAATTTCTTAATTTTAGTTTCTCATAAGGTACATATCAATGGATGGATATAACCCCACATAAACAAAAGCTTCTCTTGCATCCCTAATAATTTTTAAAAGTGAAAAGGAGTTCTGAAACCAAAAGTTTCTTCTTAAATCCAGAGCTTTCCAGTAGGTATTTCCAAGAAGATGGTTCCATGGAGGTGACGCATAGACATGTCACCCAAGGCCCCAGGACAGAGGTGCAGGGTCTTTCCCTCCTTTAGCCTGGGCTCTCTCACCCCCATCTGCCCACCTGCCCCCTACACCACGCCCCCACACCTTCTTCATCCCATACCTAATTCACTGTCACAGCCCCCTACGGGCCTCCCTTCGCAACCCCATCCGGCCCAGCCCCTGTTTGTAGCCAGCAGTATATTTCTAGAACAAGTCTGACCATACCACGCCCTTTCTTAGAAACATCCTCAGACCCCGTGTTGACGACAAGAAAGACACCAAATTCCTGAGCAGTCTGCCGAGCCACCACCATGCAGTGCTGACCCTGGTCCACCTCCTCGCCCACCACTGGCCCACCTGGCCCTTTCTCTTGAGCCCTGCTATATCTCCCCCCAACCCCCACCCCCGCCCCCCCAAGCATTCCAGAAGGTTCTCATCACTGTGCTTCTGCATATGCTTTCCTCTCTACCTGGAATGCTCTTTTTGGTTCAGCAAACTTCAAGATTTAGCTCAAGTGCTACTCAAAGTGGTCACCCCTGAGTCCACAAACAGAATGAGTGGCTTGGTCATCCATCTACCAGGCACTTTGCTCACACCTCTGTTAGAACGCACTGATTTGTCATTCATCTAGATCTCAAGAAACTGTGAACTACATTTCCACCTATTTGCCTCAAAATCACCAGCACCTGGCACAGTGCCAGTATATTGGGAAGTTCAATAGAGTTTTCTTCAATCGATGCCCAAAGCTGAAAATAATCTTCCCTCCTCAAATACTTTTTCTTGGGCTCCCATCTCATTGAATGGAGTCCCCCAGGCTCCAAGAAAAAATCTCAAGGTCACCTCTCACTCTTCCCTTTGCCTCACTTCTACACTCAACTGGACAATTTCTACTTCCTGCACATTTTCCACAAGCACCCCCTCTGCCTTACACAACAGGACCCTAGTTCATTCATTCATTCATCCATTCATCCATCATTCATTCATTCATTCATTCATGTAATAAACACTTCCTGACCACCTACTAGGCACCAGGCACTGTGCTGGGACCCAGTTCCATAAACTAATATACAGCCCAATTTCAATTTGTTCCCAACCTATTCAGGAAAACAGGCCAAAAATGTAAATAACAAGCCATAAATCATGACAATAAGCACAATACTTTCAAATAGAAAAAAAATGTGCTTTCAAAACTCAGGTGAGGAATAACTTATCTTCTTTTGAGGGGAAAGGAAAGTCCAGAAAGACCCTCATGTGACTGGACAACGAAGGACAAGCTGGCTTTTCCCAGTCGGGGAAGAGCTGTGGCATCTCTCCCGGGGGGCCCGGGGGGGGGGGGACTCCTCACCACACTGCCACCCACCACAACACTAATCTAGCTAGTCCACGGACCAAGATTTCTTTTCCTCCGTCCTGTACAGAGTAAATGTCACAACTCTTGGGCAGGAGAGTTAAGGCCCTCTCCACCAGGCCCGGCCCACTCCCCAGCCCCCTCAGCCATGTTCTTCCAGTCCAGCTTCACCTTCTGCTCCTTGACCGGTGACCAGTCCTTCCTCTCGGGACAGTTGTTCTCTCAGACTGGGGTCCAGCTTTGGTCTGGTCTCCGTGGAGGAAGAGGATCCTCACCCAGCCTGGCAGGCCAGCCCCACACCAGGCGTTGCTCACTGTCCCTGAAGGACCCATGGGTTTCATTCGGGCTCTTCCTCCCTCTGCCTGGAGGCCTGCCCCTTCCTGCCCCAGGCCTGACCCCGCTGTCACTCCTGTCCTTCCCAATCCTGCTAGCCCAGCTCCACCCCCACCTCCACCCCTCCCTGCCTAGGCGTGCAGGTGGCACTTATTTTGATTTGGAAGACAGAGAAGGGAAGAGAGAGGAGGGGTGGGAGAAAGAAAAGAGAGAGGGAACGAAAGTGAGAGAGGGGGAAAAAGAAGAAAGGTTGGGACAGGCAACATGAACACAGCAGTCTGTGTTCATGGAGCTCTTCAGTGTTTCCACATCGCCTGCGTGGAGACTCTTCCTTGAACTTCCCTTCGTGCCTGGGGATGGGAGGGGACGGGGGGGGGGAGACTAGAGATAACAGCCTTCCCTTTTCACAGGTGAAGAATCTGAGGCTCCGAATGGCACAGGGTCCAGGTGATATAGTCAGGGGCAGAGACTGACCATACGTAGATGCCAAAAGTAATGTGTCGCTTTGAGTTGTGTTCAAGATGGAGGTAAGGTCTTGTTACTACAGAGGTGGAAAAACCAAAATACAGCTGGGCTGGGTGGCTTCTCTTTGGTGACAAAGTAACAGCTGCAAGGAGAATCCATGCTTGTTTTATAACTTTGTGGTCTGGTATGACAGCATCATAAACATTTTCACAATGAAAAGACCTGGGGCTGGGACCTGGGGCTTTTACCTGGGGTGGGGGAATGAGAGCGGCCACGCGAGGCCCCATCCCCGGCAGCTCTCCACAGCACCCACAGGTTCCAAAAGGGCTCCTTTTCTTTCTTTTATTTTTTTTTTAAGATTTTATTTTTTGGAAGTAGTCTCTACACCCAACATGGGGCTCGAACTCACAACCCCGAAACTAAGAGCTGCACGCTCCACCAACTGAGCCAGCCAGGCGCCCCAAAAGAGCTCCTTTTCTGAGGAGACTTTTGAAAGGTTATGCATGGGACAGGAGAGCTGTTTTCACACAACACTAACTGAAAGAATCCACCTACTTCAGAGGCTTTCTTTTGCGCCCTTGAGACTTTAAAATCAACTTCATTTCCTTTTAAAACTTCTAAATAAGAAACCTGAGCTGGGGGCGAGGGGTCTGTCCTCAGGAGCCTCCCCGGGCCCTCAGGACACCTCCCTCCCCTGGAGCAGCAACCCCACCAGCAGCTTCTCTCTCTTTTCTATTTTTAAGTCCTGAAAGTATGAGCAATTTCACTTCTGTTTTCTTCCTTAAGCTTGACTGGAAGTCACAAACAGCCCAGATGATTAATTAGTAACACTGCGAAAATCCTCGGTCTCCTCAGGTGCTCTGCTCGCAGAGGTCGGCCTCCCAACGCTCCCTGACGGTGGGCGGCCAAGGCTGCCGTGGAGATGCGCTCAGGTGGAATCCAGCGTCGGAGGTGGCCTCACCAAAGAGCAGGAGAGGAGGAAGAGGGAGGGGCGAGAGAGAGAACTTTCTAATGATGGGAATCGGAGCAGACCTGTTCTTCCAGAATCAGCCAATCCAGGTTGACATCTGACTGGAAGAGCCCCTGAGGAAGAGAATACAAGAGTAACTGAAGAAGGACAAAAGGAGGGGGCGTTAGATAAGGCAAGTAGAGAGCCAGCAGGTCACAGGTACCCGGTATTTTATGGTGAGAAGGTGCCACCTTGCCTATTATCTTTGGAGATCCCGGACTCTGTGGGAAACGGAAAAAGCTTACCTCATGACTCATGTTGCAAGTAAGAACACTAAAGAAAAGAGAGGTTTTGCGAACTTACCCAGGGTCCCGCAGCTAATAAATGGGACGGCCTAGACTCCCGAGGGTGGTGACTCCTGCTGCCACCTGGCCCAGAGGGTGCTGCCCGGGGGGCTTAGGGGGCCACGGAGCAAGGCGAGCCCACGCATCAGCCCCCGGATGCCCCTGACCCTCAAATCGCGTTCCTGTTCACCTCTGCCAGCCCCACAGCAGTCCAGCACATGATGACAGCCAGAAGTCACCGGCATGATGAGGAGAGAGCTCTTGTGAACATAGTCCGTGCAGTGTTCTGGTTCAGCTCGGATCAGTGGAGTTGCCAGTTAGATTTTGGGGAAGTCACAGAGAGGCAAAAACTTCAGCCCACGAGATTTGTGTTTTGGGCATGGCTTTTGGGGGATTTTTAAAGGGCATTATAATTTTTAAAAAGTTGTGGTAAATTATACATAACATAAAATTTACCATAGGAACTATTTTTAAGAGGACAGCTCGGTGGCATTAAGCAACCATTACCACCATCCATTTCCAGAACTTTCTCATCTCGTAAGACTGAAACCCTGTCCCCATTAGACACTAACTCCCCACCCTCTCTCCCCCACCTGCCCCTCGTAACCACACTGCTACTTTCCATCTCTATGACTTTGATGACTCCAGGTACCTTCTAGAAGTGTAATCATACAGTATTTGTCCTTCTCTACCTGGCTTATTTTGCTCAGCATAATGTTTTCAAGGTTCACTCTGTTGCAAGCATATGTCAGAATTTTCTTCCTTTTTAAGGCTGAATAATTTTCCATCGTGTATTGAGACCACCTTGTGTTTATCCATTCACCTGCGTATGGACCCTTGGGGTGCTGCCACCTTTTGGCCAGTGTTAATAATGCTGCTGTGAGCAGGGGTGGCCTGGCCTTTGTTTTCTCCTTGAACTTGTCCCTTGTTCTTCTGTCTGCTATAGGTTACTTTGGATATACACACAAGTATATACACACAAGCCCTGATCCATACCCCAGGGCAACTCTGAAACAAAGTTTTTCAGAAACCACCTTCAACTATCTTCCACACCCAACCTATTCACGTGTCAGGTATCGGAGCTCCTGGGCTAGCATCACCTGGCTTTGGAGAGGACTTCAGAATCCTGGAGGCATGGCAGAGGGTCACAGGGCATTAGCCAAAATTGTCTTCACTGCCGGCGGTTAAGACTTATTTCCATGTCCTCATGGGCCTTCTCGAAGCCCACAGAGCCATCCTTTAGGGGGAGATGGGGCTTGGGCCTGCTCCCAAATATTCCTGATCTGCCCAGAAACTAGACACCTGCAAATCAGTATCTAGTCTAAGAGATGCTTTCAAGAGCCTGGAGACAGGTTGAAAATGTGCCTGAGAGTCCTAGACCTTCGGACTTCATAAAATTAAAATATCTTCAAAGATCGCAGCAGGAGTTTTTACTTAAACTGAAGAGTTCCTCTAATTAATCTTTCTCCCACGGAAGGCCTCTTGAAATTAAATATAATTGTGCTAAAATGAGCAAGGATTTCACCTTATTTTTTTTATCTGCATACTTAACATCATGTAAGGCATGGGAAATCAAATTGTTCAGAATAATGCTAATCCAAGAACTGCCCTCCAAGCTGCCCCCTGTCCCCTGTGTTCAGTCTCCCTCCTCCACCCCTGGACCCGAGTCTGCAAGGGGCCTGTCACACTGACTGACGGGGTGGGGGGAGCAGGCCCTCACCAGGAGGGTGCGTTGCTCCAGCCCCCACGGTAGGTGCCAATGTTCCTCCCCGCCCCCCGAGCTGTCCTCCCGGTTAGCCAGGTGTCACCCAAGCTGGGGCAGCGCGGCCGGCCTGGGCCACACAGCCATCGGGAGGCACTTCATGCCAAAGCTCCCCTTCCTGGAAGCCAGAGTCACGGTCAGCTGCCAAGGTAGTTTTGCTTTGAGCTTAAAAAAAAAAAGGAAAAGAAGAAAGCAATCAAATGAGGGAGGCATACGTGAAGCCTTCACCCCAGCATGAGTCACGGAATCAAAGTTTAACAACCACATGCAAAACAGTCTCTCTGAGGGCATGGGCTGGCTGCACAGGAAAGCCAGGAGAGACTCAGAGAACAAAAGCGCTCACAGTTTCCGTTCCAAGTTTCCACTCAGGCCTTCAGTTGAGAAGAGCATCTGCTCCGAGGTGCTCCCGAGGAGGGTCGGTGCTCCCGACTTCACAAACAAAACTAAAGCCTGCGGGAGCGAAGAGGGTCCGGGAGAGAATAGGAACGCCTACCAGCTAGGGGGGTCCAGGCACCTGGGCGCGGACGAGGACCCTGGCCATTCTGTCGGAGTCCCGAACGAGTCACAGAAGCCTTCCGGCTAGGGGCACAGGCCTCGGTCTGCAACAGGACAACAGGGCGAGGAGTGTCCTCACTGCAGCCCTGCATGGGGTGGGCAGCGGCCCCTCGCCGAGCCGGGGAGAGCCTGACCTCGGGGCCACCGGACCAGGGCATCTGCAGCCGGCGGCCATGGGCAGCACACCCTGAACTCGGTGTCTCTTTCCTGCATCGGGGGAGGCCCGATGGGGTCAGAGTGAGAGCAGAGAACACACGAGTGCCCACCGCCCAACAATGACAGGTCTCTAAAGTGACTTGCCCAAGGACACCCAGGGAGCCAGTTGGTCAAGCTGGGTTTAGAATCTGAGAGTTCAGGAATGGCACAAGTTAACTGCAATTTGCCGCTCCTCTTTTTCTTTTTCTTTTTTTAAGATTTTATTTATTTATCTGAGAGAGAGACAGACAGACAGAGACAGAGAGAGCGAGCAGCGGGGGGGACAGAGGGAGAGCAGGGAGTCCGGCTCAGGACTCAATCCCAGGACCCTGGGATCATGACCTGAGCCGAAGGCAGATGCTTAACCCTTTGAGTCACCCAAGCGCCCCTACTACTCTTTCTTTATCCCCCACCTGTCTCTCACAGACGGTGTGAGTCAGTCCAGAATACTAAAATGCAGACGGAATGACATCATTGCAACAAAAGTACAATTAGAAATGATTAGAACAGGGGGTGCCTGGCTGGCTCAGTCGGCAGAGCGCGCGACTCTTGATCTCGAGGTTGTAGGTTCGAGCCCCGCGTTGGGTATAGAGATGGCTTAAAAGAAATGATTAGAACAAAAACGAACATGGTATCAAAACCTAGATTTAAAAAGTCACTTCCTCTGGGCACTGGTTCCAGCCTTGAGTCTCCTGGCACGACGGGTTTTCTAAGAACAGCCATGGTTGGTTTAGCGCCCTCCATCGGAGCGTCCTATCCCCACAACAGCTCGAGGGCCTCGGAGTCATTATTCCCGCTTTTGAGACAGGATCATTGAGGTGAGAAAGGGTAACTCAACTGCCCGAGTTCACTCAGTAAGCGGTTGGGTCAGGACTGAGACCCAGGCCCACAGAGCTCCCCAAGTACTGTCTCCCAAGTACCCGGTCACACGTGGCCTCTCAGTCCCCAGATCCCGAATAAAGCATGCAGGCTTTCCCAACGAAAGAAACATTTTCCTGCTATGAACTTTCAGGAGAAATCTAACTCCTTATGCCGAGTAACACATCAGACGGTATTTTCAAGTCCTGAAGAAGCTCAGGGGCCCGGGGAGCCACCAACCAAGGAGGGAATTCTCTGGGGATCATGCTGAGCGCCACCCTGCTGTGCACTTGGCACCACCAGCTCAGCCTGGGCAATGGAACAAGGATCCGGATTTGTGTTCCACCCCAGGGGAGTAGCACCTGTGTGGGGGAGAGGGACCGCAGGGGCTAGCACCAAAGAGCTGTGCAAGAAAGACTTTTGAACCTGCTCAACTAATCAGGTAACAACTTGCCTGAGGCCCCAAAATTCTATGTCTGAAATCTTGGAGACATTATTTAGACAAGAAAAATTGTGACTCCTCTGTCCAAGAAAAGGACCACCGTATGGGGGGTGGGGGTGCGGGGGGCCTTAGGGTATCCGATCCAGAGAAACCTCGGCCGAATCCCCTACAGCTAAAATGACTTAGTTGCCATAACTCGGAGGAGCCAAAAGGATGAAGCCACTTATTCCCGACTGAATGAGAAATAGGGTCTGCCAGAGGTAACCATCTTCGTTAGGCTATCACTGACCCCAAGCCGGCCTCTGCCCACGAGAGACGTCCGAGGAGGCGGCCGCGGCGAGTGGGCTGCGGGGACGTCTCCGCGAAGCCGGGAACGCACTGAGAAGGGCAGCCGGCCGGGCCCCGCAGCTTCCCTCTTCCGCGCGGCTTGACCGGGCCTTGCAGCGGCCCCAGGCTGCTTCTGCCCGCTCGGGCCCTGGCGGGGAGCCGGAGGTCGGCGCTTTCAGGAAGTGGCCCGGAGGTGTTGAGACAGGGGATCCTAAGTGTGGGGACAGACCCTTCCCGGGGAGGAGCGCACGAGCGTGCAGACACGAGCCGGGCCCGCCGCGTGTCAGCGGGCCCTGCGCACCCGCGTCAGGCCCCCGGGGCCTGGCTGCCTCCCCTCGCTCTACAGCCTCAGGGAGCCCCGAGAACAGTCTTGCTTCTATCCTGTTTTCTCAGGGAGCTGAGCCAGCGCGGAGGAAATTTGCAGCGGGGGGGCCCGGGCGTGCAAAGGGGCGTGGCCTGGGCGTGCAAAGGCCCCGCTGGATGGCACTCGGCGGCTCCCCGCGGACGCTTCACCTCCCGTCGGGTCTCCTCGCCAGCAGCCCCGCGGGTGAGACCTTCTGCTTTCTGCCAATCCGATGTGTGAGAAATGCCGTATCGTTTCTCGTGGTTATTTTAACTTGCATTTCCCACATTGCCAGCGAACTCGGGGATCGCTTCGTGTTTACTGGCCATGCAGTTTTCCTGTTCTTCCCTCCACGGCCCGCTCTGCTCTCCCGGAGCCTCCTTCTTACTCATTGCTGTTCACCTTCACATCGTCCTCAGGCTAAGCCTTTACCTTTCGGGGACGCTGCAGCTGTCCGCGCCCAGCCTAAGCGCTTGTCTTTTAGCTTTGTTTATGATGCTCTGCCAACGGTTTGACTTTCGTGTCGTCAAAATCGTTGGCTCTTCCCTCATCGTTTGTGCCTTTTGAATGTTGTTTAAGAAATCCTTCCCTATCCTGAAATTGTAAATATGTTTTCCTGTATTTTCTCTAAAGTGGTAATGTTTTGTTTTTTATGGTCAGGTCTTGAATCCTGATCTGGAATGTGTTCTGATGAGTGATATGGGAAAGGATCTAAGCTTATTATCATAGTTTGGCGTCATAAACTCAGAGTCAGACCGCCCTGCCACCTATTAACTGTGGAAACCTCAATAAATGGTTTAATCTCTCTGTGACTCAGTTCCCTCATCTGTAAAATGGGGATAGTAATCAGATCTATCTCGTGGGATATGAGGAGAATTCAATTAATCCATGCATGAAAAGTGCTTAGCACAGTACTTCGCATGTATTAATTGCTCAATGGATGGCTGTTACTATTTTGAGCACAAACTTTATGATTTTATTTATTTATTTGACAGAGAGAGAGATCACAAGTGGGCAGACATGCATGCAGACGGAGAGGGAGAAGCAGGCTTCCTGCTGAGCAGGGAGCCCGATGCGGGGCTCGATCCCAGGACCCTGGGATCATGACCTTAGCCGAAGGCAGACGCTTAACCAACTGAGCCACCTAGGCACCCCTTGAGCACAAACTTTAATGAGGATAGGATTTCCAGAAGTGATGATGGCAGAGTCTAGCACCCAGGAAAAACTGAAACATGGTCAGGGAGCTACAGAGACAAGGGAAACACCGCTCTCCGTCCTCAGTAGGAATCGGTGTGCCCACAGTAGACACCGAAGCAAAGTGCGGAAGCAGTTGTCATTGCTGTATGGGCTTAGCTTTTTAAATCTAATTTAATTGTGTTTAGAACAATTGTGCGTTTAAAACAATTTTAGTTTATTAAATAATATCTATGCATCACTCCTCTGAGTTCCACCTGAGATGTGATCTTAACTGCAGGGATCAAGGCAATAAAGGCTGTTAAGTACATTCCAGTTTCATTTCACGCCGTGCACCAGGCTGAGAACATCGGCACCAACTGAACGACGTTTCTGCCCCTGAGTGAGCGGAGGCAAGACTGCAGTCGAAGAGTTACGGTCACGGGGTAAACGTTAGACCAGAGCAGGCGTTCTCAGTCTTGGCGCTATTGACGTTTGGGGCTGGAAAATTCTTTGCCGTGCAGGGACCGTCCTGTGCACTGGAGGATGTTCAGCACCTTCTCTGGCCTGTACTCACTAGCAAGCAGTAGGACAACCCATCGTCACATTGTGACAACTATGAATGTTCCCAGACGTTGTCAAGTGTCCCCGTGGGGGCAAAATGGCCCCTGACTGAGAACTACTGGACTAGGGGGTCCATCGAAGAGGAAACTCCCACCCTGTGAGGAGGCAGGGGAGGCTTCGTGGAGGAAATAAGGCTCAGCTGATTTCAGACGACAGGCTGGAGTTTCCAGAAGTCTGGGTTCTCTGGGACATTCCAGATAGAGGGCAAGTCTAGGCCTAGGCTCAGAGGCACAAGGAAGCTTGACAAGATCCAGACGGCTGGTACTCAGCCTCGAGGTGAAATAGCTCAGCTCAGGAAAAACTTTTTCGAGGAGCATTTTAATTTTAAAAATAAAATTAAATGGGGCACCTAGGTGGCTCAGTGAGTCAAGTGTCTGCCTTCAGCTCAGGTCAAGATCCCAGGGTCCTGGGATCGAGCCCCACATCAGGCTCCCTGCTCGGCAGGGAGTCTGCTTCTCCCTCTGCCTCCCCTTCCCCCTGCTCTCTCTCCCTCTAATAAATAAAATCTTTAAAAAATTAAATTAAATTAAATTAACTAAATCATTAATGAATATGTTCTTTCACCCAGGCTGTTTTGTTGCTTCTTTAAGCAAAATAATTTTCGTTTCTGGGCCATAATGAAGCTACCAGGTTGGGAAAACGGGCGGGTCTCAGAGTGCTCCAGGTTCAAACTAGAGCCCTAAAAGTACTGATCTGCCGGGACACTCGCAAACTTCTTTTACTCCTTCTCCGTCCAGAGCTGCTGAATTCCCTGCCCTGTTGTTTACTGCCTGGTTCGCTAACCTGGGCTCAGATGTGTCTGTTTGGTCCTGGAGACATTCTCTACTTAGAGAGCGAGATTGTATCTCTATAACCTAAATAAGTTGGCATTCTGGAAAATGTCCCTAAAGCTGCTGTGACACATAGCTCCCATGGATGTCAGGTGACTCTGGAGAGCCCGCCTTTTCTGGAGTCTGGGCTTCTCTCACAAAAGCTCTGAGGGGGATATGAGATGGTCTACCCCTCTCTCCATGGCGAGAAAGACAGGTGGAGGAACCTAGGCTGAGGACAAAGAATGAGTGGTGATACATGTCGTAAACTAAGGCACCTTCTCCTGGGCTAATGCTCACATGTGAGCACTTGCAACGTTCCGTGTCTAGAAACTTGGGCTCTGGGGCTCAGCCTGGTTTTCTCGCAACAGCATCTTTGCTGGCTTCTGACCAAAGTGCTGCAGAGGCTTTTCTTGAACTTTGCAAATACCTCACCCCTTACAGTGGGGTGAATTGTGCCCCCCAAAAGATACGCTCAAGTCCTAAGCTCCAATATATGTGAATGTGACTTGATTTGGAAATAGGGCCTGCAGAGATGTAATCAAGGAAGTTGTTAGGCTGGGTTCGGGTGGGCCCTAAGTCCAGTGTGTTAAGTAGAGAAAGGACAGGGAGAGTTGGATGCGGGGACACAGAGGAGCCCCGGGGAAGGCCCGATGAAGAGAAGCAGAGACTGGAGTGATGTAGCTGCAAGCCAAGAAACACCACTGGAAGCTAGGAAGAGGTGAGGGAGCGCGGGCCTGCCAACACAGTGGTTTTGGACTTCTAGCCTCCAGAACTGTGAGAATGAATCTGTTGTTTTAAGCCGCCCAGTTAGTGGTAATTTGTAATGGCAGCTCTAGGAAACGAACATACTCCTCAATCCCCAAGCCACCTTTCTTTCCGAGTTCTTAGTTATGGCCACCATTTACTGAGCTAAGCCTACTGATACCTTATGGGGAGACGGGTAGAGGAGCAACTGGGTGAGTCCTCGCGCCTGAGGGCCGGCTGCCAGGCCAAGGAGCAGCTCTTCTCCCGTGATATAGCATCACCTGGGCCGGCCCACCTAGGACAGACTGGAAGATAGTGAGCTTTACCGTGAGGCCCATCACATTATTTCCCATAAGCATATGCTGGGAGAAAAGGCCACAGATGTGTGTCTTTGGTTTATTTTCAGAGAATGAGTAGTAGATAATTATCAACATAATTATGAAACAACACTTATGATAAAGTTAAAAATACATTTACTGCCATCTGCTGAGATTGCAGAATTGTGAGGCTGGTTTCCCACTTGACGTGAGGCACTCTCCTGCTGGCCAGATGCGAAAAGATGAATCAGGTGAGGTGCCTGTGCTCAGGCTGGCCCCGGGCTAGCCTCTGCCTCGCATCCCACCCACACAGTACGAGGCGAGCCCCGGTCAACCGGCAGTCTCCATCCCGACCCTGCACCACAACGATGTTTGATTAAAAGCCTGTCCATCCGTGACCATTCCAAGGATATCTGAGTTATTCCCTGTAATGCCAAATGAGTGGTTACGTAGCAAAGATGGTGTGACTTTGACACGTTTTTTTTTTTCTTGTGATGCCCGTTCCACATTCTGGCGCTACACCAAGTGGATATCACAGGCAGGTTCTGGCTTCTACATCACCTCCTCTGGGAAGCCTACTTTGATGTGAATCTGGATTGGGACTGTGTGTTCAATGGAGGTTGAAGGAATCGTACATGATGCCGTCTGAGGGATTTGGTGCCAACCCCCGATGACAAGCCTATCCATGGCTCCCAGAGTAACTTTCCTCAACGATCCCAGCGCCACTTCCCTTCTCAGGAACAAGTTCTAATTTTCCACTGTCTGGCAAATCAAAGCCTAGCTTCTCAGTTTTGCACTCAGCACACTCCTTTCCTGGTTTCCCGCTCCCTTTCCATGCTTGGCACCCTCCACAGTCCTCTGCCTTAGCCACACCATCACGTCGCTCTCCCCTCACGGCTTGCCTTTGCTCTCAAGTTTTCTGGCACGGAACCTCAAGCTCTCATGGCCAGACTAAACTGCCTTTGGAGGAAACAAAACCAAACTTTCCTCTTTTTTAGGAGCCAGTGGTCACTGTGGTCTTGTTCTAGATTCACGACAACAAAGCAGCACCTTTCTAACTTCTCTTTTCATGTAATAACTGCTCTCTCGTATAAAGTAGCTTACCCTATCTGCAGTCCCTTGTGTGTCTCAAGCTTCCTAGTGTTCTAGGCAAAATAAATAATAGTCATACAGCCTTTCACTGCACAGGAAACATCTCTCAAAAGCCCTGCCCATCTGCCCATTCACTGCACAAGACAGAGAGAGAAGGCAAAAGCAAAATTAAACCTAATGGGCAGTCCTGTGTGGGGTAAGATAGGGTAAGAATGAAGATTGTTCCAGTTGCAATAACTGAGATCACTTGCTTTAAAAAAAAAGACAATTTTGAAAATTAAGGGGATCTCCATATTCTATCATTTAACAACAGGAAGCGCAAGCTTCTCTAAAATTTCCCATCAAAACGGTTTCATAGCAACAGCCTCTGAAAGGTAAGACTCCTGCGATTTCGATTTTACTACCTACCATGCATTCTTTGTGACTCAGTCTAGATGGGGAAGAAATGTCAAACTTGCAATTAAAATTTTTTTATGATGAATGGAAAACATAGATATGAAATATATCTTTCAGTAACTAAAAAACCAATTTATTTAAAGACACTTGTGAAAGTAGAAGCTTATTTAGTTTCTTTCTTTTGCTGTGCGTACTTACGGCTTCTCTACTTTTAGCTTTTGCTCATTCTGATCAAAACCTTTGAAAATTCAATAGATAAGACAGATCAACCTGAAACTTCACAGCAAAGTTATAATGAGTGAGCAATTTTAGCCTTAAAATAACTTAAAAAAAAAAACTTTTTTTTTCCTGCTAATAGAAAACAATTTACTATATCTTGTTCAGCTTTTTTCTCTGGTTTTAGCAAAAGCGACTAAGACATGTTACTGGAGCCTGGTTTTGAATTCACCAAAAACCTCGAGAAGCAAAACAGAAGACACAGGAAACATGGTCACTTTACCGTAGATGGTAGTAGTAGGAATACGGCGCCATCAAGGATACTTGACGGACACTGTGATGAGAGGTCACCGCTATTAAAACCACTTTCTGATTAATAGAACTCTGTGCTTGTATACATACATCTTTGTTAAAACTACAGTCCTTCGAGGCGCCTGGGTGGTTCAGTCAGTTAAGCATCTGACTCTTGATTTCGGCTCAGGTCATGATCTCAGGGTTGTGAGATGAGATTAGCCCCACGTCAGGCTCAGTGGGGAGTCTGCTTGAGATTCTCTTTCTCCCTCTGCCCCTTTCCCCAGCACTCTCTTTCTAAATTAAAACAAAAACAAAAAAACCTACTCTTTCACACCTAAAATACTGGCTTTTACAATCAAGGATAATTTTTCCTTGAAATGCTTGATTCTGAAATTTGTACTGCTTTTATTTTTCCCACTAAACCTACTGAATTCAAGTTTTAGGTGTCAGTAGGTTATTTCTTCCTACTACTCCTATGATATTCAACGATTATTTTTCTCTTGTTCATTCTTTCAGACATTCCAGAATCTTCTAGAATGGATAACCTTTATTTTTCTATATTCAGGGTGATAGTTTCTTATGTAATGACATTACAATGTTTTCTAATGATGGTTAAGAATTATGAACAATAGTTGGAGAGACAACTGCTCTTAGCAGTATGGTAGATGGGATGTTATGAATTGTGACACCCTCCATACCACCCTCCCCCCCATATCAGTCCCTGTAAAACACCCACACGCCAGATAAATTATAGCAGTCATACTTTAAATACGCTAATGAGATTGGAAGACAGGGATTTCCTCAAGACCCAAAAATATATTAACAAAATGGTAAGCGAACTACCAGCCTTCATGCAGAGCTTGGGGGGGTAAAGGCCTCAGGCCACAGGGATGAGAGATGCCAACAAAGACCAGGCTCTGGGCCCTGAGAATTGGGAACCTAAAGCCAGGGACTAGAAGGGCTCACTACTGGAGAAAGTCTAGACTAGAAAAGAATATCTGCAGGCATCTTCCCAGCTCTGCAATGATGGAGATAGAAATAGACCTTATTTATTTATTGATTGATTTTTCTTATGTTAATCCCCATACATTACATCATTAGTTTTAGATGTAGTATTCCATGATTCATTGTTTGTGCATAACACCCAGTGCTCCATGCAGAACGTGCCCTCCTCAATACCCATCACCAGGCTAACCCATCCTCCCACCCCCCTCCCCTCTAGAACCCTCAGTTTGTTTTTCAGAGTCCATCATCTCTCATGGTTCGTCTACCCCTCCGATTTCCCCTGCTTCATTCTTCCCCTCCTGCTACCTTCTTCTTCTTCTTTTTTTTTCTTAACATATATTGCATTATTTGTTTCAGAGGTACAGATCTGAGATTCAACAGTCTTGCACCATTCACAGCGCTTACCAGAGCACATACCCTCCCCAGTGTCTATCACCCAGTCACCCCATCCCTCCCACCCCACCCCAGAAACAGACCTTAAAACAGACTGTTTTCCCTGATATTTTGTTAACTCTCACTATGGTCTACACTATGCATGCACATGGAAACTATAAGCCAAGAAATCAAAGTGGCTCCAGGTCATGTGATTTGCCTGAAAAGCAAATATAAATCCTCTTTGGAGAAAAGCATTCTCAATTTAGGTAACTTAGGAGTCCCAAATTATGTATTGCCAATTAAAAAAAAAAAATGAAAACACACAAGAAGCCACTATGTACAAGAGTTAACAGAAAAGGGCGCCTGGGTGGCTCAGTTGGTTAACTGACTGCCTTCGGCTCAGGTCATGATCCTGGAGTCCCGGGATCGAGTCCCGCATCGGGCTCCCTGCTCAGCAGGGAGCCTGCTTCTCCCTCTGACCCTCCTTTCTCTCATGCTCTCTGTCTCTCATTCTCTCTCTCTCAAATAAATAAAATCTTAAAAAAAAAAAAAGAGTTAACAGAAAAAAAAAAAACCTAAAGATTTAAATTCTCAAGAAATTAAGATACTGGAATTGTCAAAAACACAATATAAAGTAACCATGAAAATAAAACAGAGTGGAAATAAGTGATCAAAGAAAAAAGGAAATAAAAATAACCCTGGCAACTTGAAAAAGAATCAAACAGGACTTCTAAAAACGAATCACTGAAATTAAAAATTCAGTGAATGGAAAAAAAATCAGTGGATGGGTTAAATAGCAGATTTGGCTTATATGAAGAAATAATGGGTGCCCTAGAAAACAGACATGAAGAAATTATTCAGAATGCACCATATGGAAATTATGAAAGTGAAGATACAAAGAACAGAAGAAGGAGACCTAACAAAACTGACTGGAGTTACAAAAGGAAAGAACAGAATGAACAGGGGAGAGGCAATATTTGAAGAGAAAATGGCAGTGAAGTTTCCAGAATAATGAAAAATCTGAAACCATCAGACATAATATACAACAAGGCATAATAATCATGAGACAAATGATATACCAAGAAATCTAAATCTGTATCTAGACATATCAGAGTGAAACTCTGGCACACAAGACAAAGAAAAACCCTTAAAATAGCAGCCAGAGACTTTCCAACAAAGGTTGCTACAGCAAGTGGGTTAACTCAGAATGGATCACAAACTTAAATGTAAAACTCTGAAACTTTTAGAAAAAAAAGTAAGAAGAAAACCTCAGGATCTAGGGCTAGACAAAGAGTTCTTACTCTTGACACCAAGAAGCACAGTGCATAAAAGGAAAAACTGATACACTAAACTTAAATAAAATTCAAATCTTTTGCCCTGCAAAGACCCTGTAAGAGGATGAAAAGACAAGCTGCACACTGGGTGAAAATATTTGCAAACATAGCCAACAAAGAAATAATATCTAGAATATGTAAAGAACTCTCAAGGGTGCCTGGGTGGCTCTGTCGGTTAATTGTCTGCCTTTAGCTCAGGTCATGATCCAGGGTCCTGGGATCAAGCCCCGCGTTGGGCTCCCTGCTCAGCAGTGAGTCCATTTCTCCCTCTCCCTCTGTCCCTCCGCCTGCTTGTGCTCACTCTCTCTCAAATAAATTTAAAAATCTTAAAAAAAAAAAACAAAAAAAACCCTCTCAAAACTGAAAAGTAAAAAAGAAAAAAAAAAACCCCAATTAGAAACAGGCAAAGGACATGAAGAGACATTTCACCAGGAGACAAAGATGGAAAAATGAGTACATGAAAAGATATCCAACATCATTAGCAATCAGGGCAACAGAATTAAAACCACAATTAGCTATAACTACACATCTCTCAGAATAGCTAAAATAAACATAACAAAAATGCCGAATACTGACAAGGATGTGGAGAACCTGGATCACTCATGTATTGCTGGTGGGAATGTAAAATTTATGAACACTCTGGAAAACAGTTCAGTAGTTTCTTAAAAATCTAAAGATGCAATTATCATATGACAGAGCAACTGCACTCTTAGGCTTTTACCCAAGAGAAATAAAGACTTATGTTTAAACAAAAATCAACAGCAGCTTTATTTATCATAGTCCAAAACCATGAACAACCTAGATGTCCTTCAATGGGTGAATGGCTAAACTGTGGTACATCCATACTGTGGAATACCAACAATAACAATGGATGAAATACCGATATAGTCAACAACCTGGAAGAATCTTCAAAGAATTACACTGAGTGGTGGAAAAAAGCCAACCCCAAAAGGCTACATAATTTCACTTATATAAAATTCTTGAAATGACCAAAATTATAGGAATGGAGAACAGGATAGTGGTTGTTAGAGGTAAAGGACGGAATAGGAGGTAAGGAAGTGGGTATACCTATAAAAGGGCAACATGAGGGATCCTTGTGATGGGCATGTTCTGTATCTTTACTGTGTTAGTGTCAATATTCTGGAAAATGTTACCATTCAGAGAAACTGGATAAAGGGTACCATAAGATCTCTCTGCTTATTTCTTACAACTGCATGTGAACCTATAATGATCTTCAAAATTAGAAGTTTAGGGGCGCCTGGATGGCTCAGTTGGTTAAGCAACTGCCTTCAGCTCAGGTCATGATCCTGGAGTCCCGGGATCAAGTCCGGCACTGGGTTCCCTGCTCAGCGGGGAGTCTGCTTCTCCCTCTGACCCTCCCCAGTCTTGTGCTCTCTCTCTCTCTCTCATTCTTTCTCTCTCAAATAAATAAAATCTTTTAAAAAATTGTTCAAAATTAGAAGTTTAATTAATGACAATAAAGTAGCCAGAAAGAAAAGACACAGTAACCTCCAAAAGAATGACATTTGGAATGGCAATAGATTTCTCCACAGCAATAGTAAGTCAAAAATCAGTATCTTAGAGCTGAGAAAAAAATTACTGTCACCTTAGAACTGGGTATATAAAAAATCAACTTTAAAGAACATGGGGGAATTAAAAACACTTTTGATAAACAAAAACAAAGGGCTTAGCCACCAACAGACTTGGCTAAAGGGACATCAAAGATATGCTTCAGAAAGCAGGAAAATTATCCTAGGTGGGAGGTCCGAGATGCAAGAAGACAAGTGAGTAAAGAAACTAATTTAACACATGGGCAAATCTAAACAATTACCAGTATAAAAACAATAATAACCATAGGGTGTAATCTGCAAGGTTAAAAATCACAAGCTAAGACTAAAATACTGGAGGGATTGTAGTGCAAAAGTTGGAAGAGGGACAATTTAAACTTTAAGATTCCCAAGATCATAAAAAAAAAAAAAAAAGATTCCCAAGATCTTCGATTAGAGAGAAAGGTGAAGAATACCTACATAACACTTGAAATGCAGATGGTAAAATTCAAAGGCAATTCCCCTAATTAAAAAAATATGGGGGGGCGCCTGGGTGGCTCAGTTGGTTAAGCGACTGCCTTCGGCTCAGGTCATGATCCTGGAGTCCCGGGATCGAGTCCCGCATCGGGCTCCCTGCTCGGCAGGGAGTCTGCTTCTCCCTCTGACCCTGCCCCTCTCATGCTCTCTCTCTATCTCATTCTCCCTCTCAAAAAAAAAAAAAAAAAAAAAAAAATATGGGGGGGGAGAGGTGTGTAGAATTTTCTTTTACTGTTTTAAATTAGAAAAATTAGGTGGGGAGGGGTGCCTAATTGGCTCAGACAGTTGAGCATCTGACTTGATTTTGGCTCAGGTCGTGATGAGATCCAGCCTCGAGTTGGGCTCCATGCTCAGCTGGGAGTCTGCTTGAGATTTTTTCTCCCTCTCCTCCTGCCCCTCCCCCCCCACCCACATGCTCTAAATAAACAAATAAAATCTAAAAAAAGAAAAAGGAAAGTGGGGGGGGGGGAACAGAACTGAAAAGGCACAAAATAAGGTGGTAGGAATAAATCCAAATATATCAGTAAACAATTAAGATTAAAGTTAAAATTATGTTAAAAAATAATCCGGCTATATATTGTTTCAGAGGCACACTAAAACATAAGGTGTAAAATAAAAGTAAAAAAAGGATAGTAAAAAATCTACCAGATATATTAGAAATAATTTCATACCAATAAATTGAAAACTTCAATGAAAATAACAAATTCCCAGAAAAAATGTAATAACAAAAATAACTAAACACTTGAAAGAAACAGAAAGGCTAGTAATTCTATAATCATTGAAATCTAATAGTAAAGAAATTTTCTCACAAAGGAAATATAAAGTTCAGACAATGTCATAGACAAGCTCTACCCAGTTTTCAAGGACCAATTTTCAAGGAATGGATAATTTACATCTTTTTCTTCTCTTTGAAGAGAATAGACAAAAAGAGAGAGAAAACACTAACTGATTCTATAACCTGGACATCAAAACCAGAAAAGAGTAACACAAAAAAAGGAAAATTATAGGCCAACTTCATCACTGTACTAGAAATCATAGCCAGCAAGCACTAAAAGAACATCACCACTATAAATAAGTATATACATATATATTTTTTTTAATTTTATTTATTTATTTGAGAGAGTGAAAGAGAGAGAGCATGAGAGAGGGGAGGGTCAGAAGGAGAAGCAGACTCCCTGCTGAGTGGGGAGCCTGATGTGGGGCTCGATCCCGGGACTCCAGGATCATGACCTGAGCTAAAAGCATAACTGAGTGAGCCACCCAGGTGCCTCAAGTATATACACTTTTTTTTAAAGATTTTATTTATTTATTTGACAGAGAGAGACACAGCAAGAGAGGAACACAAGCAGGGGGAGTGGGAGAGGGAGAAGCAGGCTTCCCGCCGAGCAGGGAGCCCAATGCGGGGCTCGATCCCAGGACCCTGGGACCATGACTTGAGCTGAAGGCAGACGCTTAGCTGACTGAGCCACCCAGGCGCCCCAGTATATACATATTTTTAAAAATAACTTTAAAAATGGGAAAGAGGAAAGAAAAAAAAAAACAATGTATTTGCAAATAACATTATCGTCCACACAAAAGACCCCAAAAAACCCTAGAGACCAATTCTAAATATAAGACTTTTGTAAAATGGCTGGATATTAAGGGCAGTGATCAAAAACAACTTGTGTACTCACTTCAGTAGCACATATACTGGAATTGGAACAGAGACTGGCATGGACCCTGCACAAGAATGACATGAAAATTAGCAAAGCATTCCATATTTTCATTTTTGCAATGTTTCTGTAAATCTCAAATTATCTCAAAATCAAAAGTTGAAAGAAATGTGCCACCTCATAGGTCAGGAAACAAAATCATATGTTTAAAAGATACTATTTAGGGGCGCCTGGGTGGCTCACGCGGGTGTCTGCCTTTGGCTCAGGTCATGATCTCAGGATCCTGGGATGGAGCCCAGTATCCATCCAGCTTCCTGCTCCACGGGGAGGCTGCTTCTCCCTCTCCCTCTGCCTGCCGCTCCCCCTGCTTGGGCTCTCTCTCTCAAATAAATAAATAAATAAAATCTTTAAAAAGAATACTATTTATAATAGAACGGAATAGAATCGAATCTTATTCATAAAAGTTACGGAAGCTAGGAGTAAATCTAAGGAAAACTTCATAAAGAAAATCCTAAAAGGTTCAAGAACTGGAGGGCTATGCTATTTTTATGAATAGGAAGATCTAATATTATGATGTTGTTTTTTCCACGCAAGTTCCTATCGTTTGAATGCAAATGCAATTAAAATCCCAACAGAATTCTTTGGGAAACCAGGGAAGCTGATTCCAAAATTGCACAAAACAAAGGGCATAGGCATTACTAATAAAACAGGTGAGGGGACTTGCTTAGATTTTTTTTTTTAAAGATTTTATTTATTTATTTGAGAAAGAGAATGAGAGAGAGCACATGAGAGGGGGGAGGGTCAGAGGGAGAAGCAGACTTCCTGCTGAGCAGGGAGCCCAACGCGGGACTCGATCCCGGGATTCCAGGATCATGACCTGAGCCTAAGGCAGTCGCTCAACCAACTGAGCCACCCAGGCACCCGAGGGGACTTGCTTAAATAAAGACTTTCTATAGTCACAGAAATGTCGATGTTTGGTACTGGTAGTGGGATAAACAGTAAACCGATGGAACAGAGAGCCCATGAAACAAAATCCACTTATATATGGAAATGTATATGACAGAAGTGGAAGGGTAGATCAACAGGGAATACATGAACCATTTACTAATGGGTTTTGGACAACTGGTTGTATCACGGTTTTTAAAAAAGGTAATTTTTTTATTGTATCACACCATATACATACACACATACAATGCAGATTAAAGATTTAAATGTAAAGAACAAAACTTTACTATTGTATCTTAAAAATCATGAGTATTGAATTTTATCAAGTCTCTTTTCTAAATGTATAAAATAATCAGTTATTTTCCCTTTATTCTGTTAATGCATTTAATTACAATGATAGATTGACTCGTGCCGAACCATTCTTCCATTTCCAAATAATTTTTTTTATTTAAAAAAAAAAAACCAAAGCTTTACTTACAAATTTTAGAATATAGGAGAATGTCTTTATTAAGGATTTCTTAAACAAAATACAAAAAGCACAAAACACACAGAGAAAGGCTAATAAATCTGACATTCAACTTAAAATTTTCTGCCTAAAATATATAACCTAATTCTAATCAAACATTTAGACCTAACTTCCAGTTTATAGGAAACAGAAGAGCTAGAACACACCATGAAGATACCATCAAGTAATTCCCAGAATCTGAAACACTCTATGAAATATTCTGGCCTGAACTCTTCAAAAAGTCAATGTCATTAAAAAAAAAAGAGGTGGGATGGATGGGTAAGAAACTTCTAGATTAAGAAAATAAAAATGACAAGAACAACATGCAATGCATGAACCTTGAGTTTGGGTTTAAAAACAAATCAACACCTAAAAATGGTATTCTTGAGACAACAGGGAAATTCAAATATAGACTATGTGTTATATATTATGGGATTATTGTTACTTTTCTTTTTTAAGTAATCTCTACACCCAACGTGGGGCTGCAACTCATGACCCTGAGATCGAGTTGCATGCTCTACCGACTGAGCCAGCCAGGCACCCTTATTAATTTTCTCAAGTGTGATAATATTATTGTTAATTTTCTCAAGTGTGGTTATACAGGATACTTGCTTTTTAAGAAATGCATGGTGAAATACTGAAAAGTGAAAGGTCATGATGTTTTCAATTTACTTACAAACTGTTCAACAACAAAGTGTTATTGACTGTTAAATCTGGATGGAAGGTATACGGATGTTCATTATTTTCATGTTTCTATGTATTATGAAACTTTTCATATTACAAAGTTGAGGAGACATTCATAACTTGTGCTCTTCCAAGGGCATCAATAAAAAGGTGAAAAAATAAGCCACAAACTGAGAGAAAATGTTTACAACATCTAATCGTAATAATGGATTAGTATCCACAGTCCTGAAGAAAAACTCCTTAAAGAATTCTGTAAGAAAGACAGTAACTTCACATAAAATGGGCAAAAGACATGTAAAACGTCACAGAGAGCAACTGGGAATGAATATAATACATACAAAAAGGGGCGCCTGGGTGGCTCAGTCGTTAAGCGTCTGCCTTCGGCTCACGTCATGATCCCAGGGTCCTGGGATCGAGCCCCCATTGGGCTCCCTGGTCCGCAGGAAGCCTGCTTCTCCCTCTCCCACTCCCCCTGCTTGTGTTGCCTCTCTCGCTGTGTCTCTGTGTCAAATAAATAAAATCTTTAAAAAAAAAATACATACCAAAAAATGCTCAACCTTGTTAGCATTTAAGAAATGCAAATTTAGGGCGCCTGGGTGGCTCAGTTGGTTAAGCGACTGCCTTCGGCTCAGGTCATGATCCTGGAGTCCCGGGATCGAGTCCCACATCCGGCTCCCTGCTCAGCAGGGAGTCTGCTTCTCCCTCTGACCCTCCTCCCTCTCATGCTCTCTGTCTCTCATTCTCTCTCTCACAAATAAATAAAATCTTAAAAAAAAAAAAAAATGCAAATTTAAATAGCGAGAATTCCACTCAGGCCAAAAAGAAGTGACAGGACCAGGATTTACCTTCCCCGTTTTAAACAACTAAAGACCTGCGCAGAAGATCTGCTGCCAAGTTTTTCAGGCGCTGGACAGGAGCCAGCGCAAGCCAGTGACTCTTGAGAGAAGGAAAACCAACAAGAAAGTGACAACTGCCTGAGCTAACTGTGCGACTTCTACACTGTAGCACTATGACGGGTGTGACTCTGAAGAGCCTGGGAGTCTCTGGGGGGAGAGAGTTGGCAGAGCCAAGATGCAGTTTGTAGGGCAGAGTACTGGAAAGAGGACGGAACTACAGAGGGAGAGTTCCACATCTACAGAGGGTTTGCCTGAGTCTTCAGCTGAATCCTAATCAGTGTATACACAGGAGGAAACTACCCGAAGGTGGGAAAGAACCACCAGAAAAGAGCAGGCAGCACAACCTGGGAGCTCATATAGGGCTCAAAATTGTTCTTGTTCCCAATAGCCAGAGAGGAGAAATCTCCTAAGAGACTAAGCAAAGGGGAGATTATTCAGAGGGTATTACCTCAGTAGTGAGCCAAATTAGCCCTAAAAGCTCTTCTGGTCCTACCTCATTATACTTAAAAGGCAAGCTATGAAAGGCTCAGACTGTTTCCAAGTAACTTATGTTCCAGAAAAAGCTCAATATATTTAAAGGAACACAAGAACTCTAGTACACAGCAATGTAAAATCCAAAAATTACCAGTGAAAAGTAAATTACAACTCAATAATGGGTGGGGAAAAAAATCAATCAATAGAAATAGACCAGAAATGATACCAATGACAGAATGATCAAGTACATTAGCACAGCTATTATTAACGTACTCCAGGTGTTTAAAAAAAAAAAAAATGGAGGAAAGCATGAGCCTGTTAAGGAAAAGCATGGGGGATATAAAAAAGACCCAAATGGAACTTCTAAAATTAAAAAATTACGTCTGAGGTGAAAAATAAACTGGATGGGATTAACAGAAGATTAGATACTTCAGGAGAAAAGATTAATGAACTTGAGGACACAGCCATGGAAACTACTCAATATGGAACAGGAGAAAAAGACTTCACCCAAATGGAACATCAGTATAATGTGTGACAACATCAGATGGCCTAACATACAAGTCATTGGAGTCTTAGGAGAGGAGTGAGAGGAGGGGAGGGACAGAAAAAAAACTGAATAAATAATACCCATAGTTCTTCCAAATTTGGTGAAAACCATAAACCTGTAGGTAAACAGCCCCAGCAGAAGAAACGTGAAAAAAAACTACACCAAGCACATCATAATCAAATTGCACAACAGCAGTGATAAAGAGAAAACAGTAAAAGCAGCCAGAGAAAAAGAACAAGTTACATATAGAAGAACAAATATAAGAATAATAGTAGTCTTCTTGCTGGAAACCACAAGAAGGTACCACTAAGCATCCACTACATTGGCAAAATTTAAAAGTCTGAAACTAAGACGTGTTCGAGATGATGTAAAACAAAGGTAACTCACATAGAGCTGGTTGGGGTATAAACTGGTTCAGCCACTGCAGAATATAATTTGGCATTATCTTGTAAAGATGAAAATATTCATACCATGTGAGCAAGCAATATCACTCCTAGATACAGAATGTTCATAGCAGCACTGTTTGCAATAACAAAAACAAAAACAAACCAACAACTCCAAATGTCCATTAACAGAAGAATGGGTAAATTGTGGTCTATTTGTACAATACTATAAAGCAATAAAAATGAATGACTCTCTAAAAAATACTAAGTTGAAAAAAGCAAGTCACAGAAGTAAACATACATTATGCCATTTATATAAAATTCAAAAACATACAAAATTTAACATTTCATTTCAGAATACATACATTGGTGTAAAACTATAACAAGCAAGAGAATGACAAATACAAAATTCAGAATAATCATCATTTGAGGAGAGAGCATAAAGAAAGTTTCTAAAATGCAGGTGATATTCTATTTCTTAAGCTGGCTCATGGGCACACAAATATTTACTATTCTTTATACCTTATATATACATGTTTGTGAATTTTTGTAAGTATGAAATACTTCATTTAAAAAAAAGAAGAGTGGAAAATGTGAAAGACTTTAAAAATGAAGACTACTGTTTATGTATAACAATAAAAGTAGTGTAAAAAAGTATACAAAGAAAATGTTCAGTTTTTTATTGTCTTTCTGTGCCCTATACAATCAGTATCAACTGAAAAGGGCCATAACCCTAGTGTGAAAAAAAGTAACAAGCAGAGTCTTTAACGGCTTTGACACAAAATCTGAATAGCTGATGCTCTAAGTTAGACAACAGTGAATACATTAGCCACTCATGTCTGATTCCTCATTTTTCATCTGTACTTAGATTTTTCTTTATCTTTGGATTTCTTGGGACTCCTGCTTCGGTCTCTCTTTTTACTCCGTTCTCTTTCGTAGGGGTCAGTCTGATATTTGGATTTGTGACTACTACTATAGTGGCCATCCCTTTCTCGAGATCGGCTACGACTTCGGTTTTGAGGTCGGTCTCTCTTTTCACTCTTCTGTTTCTCCCAACAGCTTTCTTCTTCTTCATAGTGACCAAACCCCATCTCCCTGTAGATATCCTGTCAAAGGAATGGAGAGAGAGTTACAAGTGAATCCGTAAAATAATCATTTTATAGGTACTGTCAATTAATAAAACTCAGAAAGTCTACCATAGCAAGAAGCTGTAACAGCTCAAATTTGACCACCACCACTAATCCCAAGAATCTCATAAATTAGAAAGCAAAAATAATTCAGAAAAAGACTTAATCATTTTTCTTATCAATCTCATTGCTTTGTAACTACTACTTCAGCTGAACTGAAGGATCAGATCCAAAAACAAAGAACTGAAATCCACCCAACTGAAATTAGAACAACTGTTTAGAGAAAATCGCAATACCAAGAATTCTGGCTGTGGCTGGTCACCTTTCTACCCATTCCCTCCTCCACTCCCCAATTGATCTGCAATGGAATTACTAAAATTCCCATAAAAACCCTATAAGGAAGACATTTAAATAACATAGCCGGAAGAGGTTTTAGACAAGTCGATAAAACAGATACTGCATACTTTAGTCTGAGTGATTATTTTTAAAGTGTTTATTTTATAACAACTCTTCAAATCTTCAAATATATTTTCCTTGTTTATATTAGGCTGATATATGTTTTTTATTAAAATCATTTATTGGGGTGCCTGGGTGGCTCAGTCAGTTAAGCATCTGACTCTTGGTTTTGACTCAAGTCATGATCTCATGGGTCATGAGACGGAGACCCATGTCAGGCTCTACACTCGGAGGGGAGTCTGCCTGAGATTCCCTCTGCCCCTCCCCCTGCATGTGCATGCACTCTTTCTCTAATAAGGAACTCTTTAAAAAATAATAAATAAATAAATAAATAAATAAAATCGTTTATTTACATATTTCTTTAAAAATGAGTTAAGAAACAATGGGCCACCAGAGTAGATACATTAAATTCTTTTGGGGGGGGGCGGTGAGAGAGATAGAGACAGAGACAGAGAGAGGAGGGGGGTAGAGGGAGAGAATCTTAAGCAGGTGAGCCACCCAGTGACCCTAAATTCTATTCTTACTAATTTTTAAGTAACAATACTAATTTTCCTATATGAAGAGGGCTAGTTACAACAATTCTATTTCTGTTTGTGTTCTATCCCTAATTAAAATGACTATCTTGGGGGCACCTGGGTGGCTCAGTTGGTTGAGCATCTGACTCTTCATCTCAGCTCAGGTCTTGATCTCAGGGTCATGAGTTCAAGCCCTGCCTTGGACTCCACACTGGGCATGGAGCCTACTTAAAAAAATAAAGTAAAATAAAATGAGTATCTCAGCAAGTGGCCAAAATCTAAAGAGACCAGAGCCAATGTTCTTTCAAGAGACAGTTCATAAAATTCAACTTCCTTAAAAGATTTCTCTCAGAGGAAAGCAAAATCCTAAGGATTGAGTTCCCAAGGGTCCCAACTCTATCACCACAGACATTATTAAAATAGATGTAGGGGCGCCTGGGTGGCTCAGTTGGTTAAGCGACTGCCTTCGGCTCAGGTCATGATCCTGGAGTCCCAGGATCGAGTCCCATATCGGGCTCCCTGTTCAGCAAGGAGTCTGCTTCTCCCTCTGACCCTCCCCCCTCTCATGCTCTCTCTCTCTCATTCTCTCTCTCTCTCTCTAATAAATAAATAAAATCTTTAAAAAAAAATTTTAAAAAAATAAATAAATAAAATAGATGTAAATGTCAAGCTTTCAAATCTAGAGTGATGAATACCCATGGTTAAGGACTGGGTTTCAAGCAAAGGATTCATAATTATTCGATATATTGTCTAGATACTGTATATTACACCTGGCATGGAGATTGCAGCATGTGAAAATAGATCTAACATGATTGTTATAATCAGTGTTTGTGGAATACAACTTTATAAACTGTTTCATGATTTCCTGCACAATCCCTAAATAGTTATTCTCACTCTGTAAGAGTTCCAGAGGTAGAAAGTGAGTACTTGGTTTAACTCTTTAACTACTACTTTCTAGCAATATATGACAGCCCTAGATAAAAGAATTTTTTGTGCTTCCTGTAACATATACAAAATGTAAATATCTGTGTACTATTCTGTCTGTATACTTAACTCCTGTATTGGTTGAGACAACAAACTTTTAAAATGGAGAGACTGCTAACTGATGTATAAGTATAAAATCTTTAGTAATTATACAAAGAGGCACTTAAGTGCTTTGAGTGTTTAAAATAAGAGAGAAGGAGATAAAAGATTATACAGTATTTAATTCTTTGAAAAACTTGATGAAGCTGAAAATCTGAAATGCACTGAAACCTTAAAACCTCTCCTACTTGGGAGTATTTTTCAAAGCTATACAAGCTTTAAAGTTGGGCAACTCTAGGTTCAAATGGTCTTTGCCATTTAGGAGATGTGTCAAACAAGAAATAATCTTGAGGTTAGATTTACCAGGGAAGGTTTCATAGAGAAGTTAGGACTTGAGATTAACCTCAAAGAATGAGTGGGTTTGGCTGTGGATTGGCTGCAAGAAGGCTAATGCACGGAGTAGAAGTGAAAACTGAAAAGCAAGGAAGAATCAGCACCATGTTCATGAAGAGGAAAAGGTCAGATGGCTGGATGAAGCCATATTAGAACTGATCCTTTAAGTATGTGCTAGCACAGTGCTAAGTGCTTTTGGAGTACAATATTACCCTCATTCTAGCAAATAAGGAAAGTGAGACTCAAGAGATCTGTACAGGGTGGAGATAATTTTTTAATTGATCAGTAACTTGACATATAAAATTGAAAAGGGGGTGGTACAGAATAATGAAAAAAACCCATACCTGACTGAATCAATATAATGTTAAAGTTCTAGCTCTCTCATTAAACTACAAAGGGCCACAGGCCTGTGGGGTCAGGATCTTTACATCTAAGGGGAAGGGAATGAATTAGATGGGCTGTAAGTCCCTTCCAGTACAGACTTTAAAAAAATTCTATCATTTTATACACTTAAGCCATAAGACAAAATGACTAAACTAGTATGTGGCTAAAAAGGAAAGAAAAAACACCATAAAATGGCCAATTTATTTATTTTTTAAGTGGACAATTTAAAGCAATCACCTTAACCTATCCAATGATTTCATGTAAAGCAGTCCAAAAAAATCTAAACTAAAAGCTATCCTTGCTCAGGTCTCTAGGAGTAAATCAAAGATTTAGTTAAATCTAAATCACTAAAATAACATTAACTGATCAAAATGACAGCAAAAATAGAGTCCCCAATTATAAGAATAATAAACACCTACGAAAGCCACAGAGGAGGATTGACAACCAGGATGCGTACTTCTCAGCCAGGCAACCCACAGCCGAAAACTCACTTCCTGGAACCCCAGTAAAACCCAAACCTCAACAACATAGTAACCATCTCTGGAATAAAGACATGAGGTGGAAAAATTAAACACAGAAGTTTTCAAATTGAACAGTAAGGCTGTCACTCAATAAAAAACAAAGAACTTGAAGAAATAAGTTAAAATATTCTTAGGAAACTAGGCCCACCAAGCAAAATACCAACAAATAGGAAAATCTGAGCTATACCTGAGAATAACCTAGTACTGAAAATTCCCTTTAATGATTATATTTTTGAGACTGAAATCAAAAGGATAAAAATCAGAATAATAAAACAAAAAATAGGGCCCACTAAACTGTTAAATACAGACGCTATTTTATTGGAAAGAAAATTAGTATACTTGTATTATTAAATCAAAGTACAAAATCAAAAAACATTTGCTTTGAGGGGAGAAATAAGTTAGGAGATTATTAGTTGGAACTTAACAACTTTGTAATTGCCAACTGATTTAAAATTATTTTAAAAAGTTCTAACCACATTCCCCCAAAAAACTACTTGATGGCTTTTACTCCATGCCAAAAAAGAAAAATATTTTCTATTGTAAAGTTTTAAAGTAATCAAACAGCAGGATAAAAAAAGATGCACAAAAGGGATGCACAAAATCAGAGACTCAAAATGCAGCCAGATTTTGGATTTCTTGGACCTCTGATTATTGCAAATAGACCAACATACTGCACGTCAGGCCTAAACTCACTGAGGAGTCCATGTGCAAGTGCAGGACGGGAAGCCGCGGCTAAAAAAACATGGACGGTGGTCCGGGGTGACGCAGGGGGCGGAGATCAACGAGTTCCAGTGGAAAACATGCTAAATATTCATAGAAATGTGACACAGCCACCATTTCAAAAGACTGGGGTGGTTTCAGGCCAAACTAATACAGTACAGAAATTAAGAGGGAGCTGTGCCAGGCAGATGACACTGGAATATCACACGAGGAGACCAATTTTATCCGACTAGCAATAGCAAACCGCCAGCAATATACTCCAGGTCAGAGCAGCAGCAGAGCGGCTAGGAGAACAAGTCCGGATTCACACTGTGGCTCTGCTACTGATGAGCGCTGTAAAACCAGGGCAAGTCACTTAAACTCTTCAGTTTTCACTTTCTCGGTTGTGAAATGGGGAAAATCGTATCCACCTCACACTGTACGCACACAGACGCCGCTAGCTGTCACTGATTCATGTGCGTCTTAGTTGGGAGAACTGAGGAACAGAGGAAAGGTGTGACTTAAACACTGAGGGCAGGGCATGAACGAGGGCACTCTTTAAACAGCAAAAAGGCTATGGAAAAAGAGAGGTCCTCAAGATGACAGCGAGGAGTAGGAATACATGCTATCTAGAACAGAGGAAACTAAGAATATTATATATAAAATACATATCTGCTGAAATTTTTTAAAAATGAAGAACAACCCATGAAACATACTGAGGGGCTGCCGTGGGGGCAGAAGTGAAGGGTAGGGGGAAGAATCTAGGTTCTCCACACGTACCGCTTCGCAGATTTTACTTTGGAAGCATACAAGAAAATTTTAAAACTACAAAACACACAAAAAATTATTTAAAGCAATCTCTAAACACTGAAAAGAAACAAATTAATTAAAATATGAATCCAATGAATGGCCTTACCACAGAAACTATTCTGATTTAAAACACAGTAATTTAAAAAAAGAATAATCATGACAAAACACAGTAATTTGACTGTAATAGTAAAATAACAGCCAGTGTAGAAAATGTGTGCACACACACTTCTCTTCACTTAATCTTGACAACATACCTGTGAGATAAGTATAATCTCAATTTCACAGAGGAGGCAGCTGTGGCTCAGAAAGCGCAGTAACTTGTTGAGGCCACATCAATGGCTAGTGATGCAGAAACTTCCACCTAGCTTCTCTGAAGCCAATCCTGCACTTTGCCAACCATACTACATCTCTCCTTCTCTGGGTCTTTGCTTGACGTGCCATTCTCACCATCTTGAATTTTCACCCTCTCACCTCTGCCTACTAAAATCTCTTTACCCACCAGGCCCTGCTCCAAAGTCCTCCCATGGTAACACAAAAGCAAGGGGCTGTCCTGTAATTTGCTTTTCATTTAACTGAGAGCCAAAACGCAGGCTAGAAATGACTTCTCACTAGAATCAATTTTCTTTGAGGAATTATTAGTATCACTGTCTTAGAAAATGTATTGTTGGGGCACCTGGGTGGCTCAGTCAGCTGAGGGTCTGACTTTGACTTCCGCTCAGGTCATGATCTCAGGGTCCTGCGATTAAGCCCCCTGTCAGGCTCTGAGCTCAGCAGGCAGTCTGCTTATCTCTCTGCCCCTCCCCTGCTAGTGATGGTTCTCCCTCTTTCTCTCTCTCTCATACACACACAAATAAATAAATAAATCTTAAAAAAAAAGAACATGTATTGTTCAAGAACACATTTGGGATGATCAAGTTAATTATGAGTGCTCTTTTTATTTCAGATACACAATATGGAAGGGCATAAATGTTTCACAGGTCTTAAAACTTCAAGAGCCGGGAGCCTGAGTGGCTCAGTCGGTTAAGTGACTGCCTTTGGCTCAGGTCATGATCCTGGAGTCCCGGGATCGAGTCCCGCATCGGGCTCCCTGCTCAGCAGGGGAGTCTGCTTCTCCCCCTCCCCCTGCTCATGCTCTCTCTTTCAAATAAATAAATAAAAATCTTTTAAAAATATATAAATAATAAAAAATAAATTTAAAAAAAAAAACTTCAAGAGCTGTAAGTACTATCCATAGCACTTGGTGGTAAGTTAAAATGACAAATGAGCACTTTTTCAGCACAACCACACTTGCACCTGATGGGAGTTAAGTAAGTGTCCACAGGTTCAGAAATCACTCGTTTCACAATATGGAACTGGATGATATACTAAGTTACTCTGAAAACAATCTTTTACCATTTGTGAGATACATTCTCAAAAACTACAGTCCATCACCCCAGTGAAACCATTCTATGTTCTAGAGTTAGGAACATGGCCACCCTGTTCAGAACTATACCCTTACCCCCTATATTATGTCACTCAGAAGTAATTTACAGAGGGATAAAATATTTCTCTCTACAGCTAAGGCTGGACATTACAAGTACCTGATTAGTATTTCTGATCGGCATGTAGTCCTCATCTTCTTTTTCTTCAGAGCAGTGACGAGTTTTCTTCTTGTGTTTTTTACTTGTGTGTGAGTGACTTGATTTTGAATCTTCGGCTTGCTCATCTAGTACAAGATCATATTTTGCACTGCAGCAGCTAGTTAAGGACAGATGTGAGAACTGACACTGATAATACATCAAAACATAAGAATCTGGTAACCAAAGGAGGCCATGAGGCTAAAGGTAATTTTTTAAAGCAAAAAGCACCTCACAGCATAGAGTCTTTTTCTGAAACATAACTACTTCGTATTTTCTTTCAGGAAAAATGGAAAGAACCCTGACCTTAAATAAACAATTAACAACTGGCAAGTGAGTGGGCAAAAAACATGGAGGGCAAAAAAAGCTAAATCCACAAATGAAAATTTAAGTAGCCATAAAAAATAAGGAAACCTATTTGTCAGGATTGAAAAAAACTTAAACTTACAAAATGAGGTAAGTTTCACTGGAAAAAATTAAGATATGACAAACCCCAATGCCAGAGGAGCTACAGGAGATAGAAGATACATTCATGTGACACCTCTTTTGAAGTACTAATTAGTTCAATCCTATAGGAGGAAATTTAGCAATGCCTCGCAAGAGCCGCCATATTTAAATTGAAGAATTTATAATAGATTAAAATAAGTTAAACGAACAAAGGTATATACAACAATTATTTTTTGTAACAGAAACCGAGAGTAACAAAAGCCTAGTAATAAGGACATTCTTAAATATACTGTAGAACTTCAACAGGATATACAAAGAAAGTTATTAGCAATGATAAGTGAATGCTATGAAAAAAACCAGAAAAGTGTTTATGAAAAATTAAAAGTGGAAAAAGCTTGAAATATTTATACCATATGGTAATCATAACTTTACAAATTATAAAAGATCAAGATATGAAAGAAACAATGAGAAATGGTATCATTTGTCTAGATGGTAAATTGTGAGTGGATCTTTTTTTCTTAGTTGAAGTGTAGCTGACATACAATATTGTATTAGTTTCAGGTGTACAACACAGTGACTCAATATTTATAGACATGAGTGAATCTTGTCTTAATTTCACATAAATGTGGTATAAAAATTATGATAATGTGTTTTAATTCAGAGAGATGTATTTTCTCTAATATACTATTATGTCTTAGAATAAGAGAAAATACAAAACCGTTACACTCTGTTGAAAATAATCTCAAATTCTAAAATAGTGTTTGAGGAAGGCTGACAAGGGCCACAATAGTGGTTTTCAAAAAAAAAGCTTAGGAGGAAGCCCACCACACAAAGCTGTTTTAGAGGGCATGTGCAACTAGAGGAATGGGGGACACACTTCCCTCAGGACCAGAACGTCGGGTCTGTTTGCACGACACTGCAGCTCTATGCCTTCCTCGGGGACGTCTCACTTCTACATAACATTGAGCAGGAAAATGCCGCATCCTCTTGGCTTTTCACAAGATGGCTAAAGATGGCCAGTCAGCCTGTACCATATCCTATTCCTACTCCATTATCTCTAACTTCTTTTCTCCTTTATACTATGTCACACTGTTTCCAGAGTAGCTTCTGGAGCCTCTCCTTTTGCAGGGACAAATTCAACAGCCTTGCCCAGGATTTCACTCACTGTGTTGCTTTACACATGCAGCTCCCTCCGTCCAAAATCCATTTAGTGTGTCACAGCCAGCATTTTGTAATAATGTAGAATAGAAAACAATATATGGCACCTAATAAAAATACTATGGCATTTCTGTTTCAATTATGTGTGCGTGTAAATGGCTGTACTTGGATTGTGCTGGGCATAACATAAACTGGATTTCTTAAATGATGGATCAAGTCAGAGAAAACAGCCTCCCATCATAGCTCTCCCCCCATATTCAAGGTGCAGCTTTAATGTCACTTCTCTTAGTGTTACCTGAGGGTCCTCCCTGACTCCTCACCTCTATAAGCCCATATCCCACAAATGTACTTCTTTGCAACACTCTAGACATATTTATATTTGATTCCTGGTAATTATTTAATGTCTGTTCATCACCCCTCCAACAATAAAACGTAAGGTCTATGAGGGCAGGGGCTATGTTTCACTGCTAAGCTGGGTGTGTAACAGACGCCAAATAAGTACTTGTTGATTATTTACCATATCGCCAAGACACTTGTCACATCTCTTCTCCCTCGCTTACCCACTATCTTCTACTCACTACTATAGGCAACACTTGCATGTGTCAAATCTTTCCAAAGTCCTTTGAATTAACCATAGATTTGTGATCTCTCTGACTTCCTTTCCCCAATTTATTCCCCAAGGTCTACCCCGGTCAAATTAAACTTGCCTTTCCTTTTGTTCTATTTTTAATCTTATTAGTAGTCTAATTTACAATAATTTCACTTTCTCTCCAGAGCCATAAAAGTGTATCTCCACCATGCCTTTTTAACTTAAAGCTTATCTAATTATATATTTAAAAAACCCCACTAAACTTAATCTGATTATTAGACTGTCCTCTGAATCTCCTTTCCCTGCCATATTAAGTCACATAATACATAATATACAAGGTGGGGGGGGAAAAAATATATATATATCTCTTACATATTACAAACACATGTTCTGTCACTCTATTATTGTACCTGAGATTATAAATGCCTTGCTAAAATGAAATCAGTTACCAAGAAAGACTATCTTACTGGGTCAGACTCAAGAATTTCCTTTTTCCTTGTTTAATATTCTGTTTGAGAATAATTAACAATGGTTTGCATCAGGTCATGTCTGTCTTCTCCATTAATTTCAAAAGACTGAAAGCAGACACTGTTCAATACTAGCCACATGTGGTTGTTTAAATTAATTAAAATTAAGCAAACTTTACAATTCAGTTCCTCAGTCCATTTCACATGTTCAAAAACCACATGTGGTTAGTAGCCACACTGGATGGTGGAGATAGTTTCCATCACTGTAGAAACTTCTATTGGATAGTAACTGGGCTACAGATTTATTCTCAAACATGCCTGGTTTCTTTTCTTAACTTTTAGTAATCTATCATCTTGAATTTAGAACATTTTAATACTACATATTCTTTCTTTTCAGCCTGAACTACTTACCTCTATGAGGGAAAAGATGAAAGACACCTCCTTGTACCTTACACTCTATGTCTGTACTTCCTTTTATCTGCCCTACACACTTCCCTTCTGCCAGCTGCAGCTACTAGTGGTTAGCCTAAATTTAATTTCAAAGATTTGTCAAATAAATCTCAAGTGTATTCCATCCATACCTTTTATGATTTTAATATTTCAATCATATCCCCCCTTATGTTCCATCTTTTTAGACTATATCTCAGCTTACTGTTCGGTGTGCTTGCGTGTGAAAGCCTCCTCCTCATGTCAGTACGTATCAGACTTTATCCTCCTCTTACACCTCTTATGCCTTACAATGCTTTATGCACTGTAGACAGTCAACACATTTTTTAAAATGAGTATGTAACAAGTCAACCTGATATTCATCTTTCCTTGATGAATACTTGGAAAAGAAATGTCTAAGACAGTGTGGGAAAAAGAATCCCTAAAACACCAACAGGAATTAGGAAACAAAGAAACCATTTACCAGAAAGAATCACAAAAGAAATAACTTTAGCAATGTGAAGAGTGATAGATTTATAATGAGAATATCAATGAACAAATTAAAATGACATAATGTAAATAGTATGTTTCACTGATTTTTACTTGTCTCAACTAAAACTTGGAAGAACCTAAATTAAAATGGTCAAGTCAATGGATTTTTTAATCCTATAAAAGCTAACTCTTGCATACAAATAGGAGCCCAATAAATATTTGTTGCTAGACTGACAATGTACTAAGCAGAAAGAAGCAACCTAATCATGTAAGAGAACAACAGGATTTTGTTAATCTACGTATTTACCATCCAAAGGAGTTAAATATTATGAGGAAGGTTAACACCAAGAATTTAGCGTAGCTACATGAAGAAAATTTCTGAGTATGAGGAATTTAAAACATTACAATTGTATACAAAATACGAATCTTACCTGAAGATTTCAGAGTAAGTGTTAACCTTAACCTAAGAGTAAGGAGGGAAAAGAATTAGGCTAGAGATTTTTTTCAACCCTAACCTTATCCATACATTAGAGAATATACCAAAAAAGAAAAGTTTATGTAAGATGTTGAAACAGGATTACAATAAACTAAACGATGTCTTCACAAACCACTGGATTCAGGAACCTTGTCTTCTACAGACTGTGACTTTTTATAACATATCACACAGTATTCTACACAGAGTGGATGGTCTACACATATTGACTAATTGGTTCTTGTAAAGGATACTCCTGCTTGGGCTTTACTTTATCTTTCAAAACTAAATTAGACGGTTTATCCTGTTCCTTTTCATACTCCTTGAAATCACTCTTGGTGTATTTCCCACCTATTTATTTAAAAAAAAAAAAAAAAAAAGACTTAGTAAAAAAACTCACCTAATTTATTAAAGAACAAAAATTAATTTTAAGAGGTATAATACATCAGCTATTTTATAAGTGGCATATATACTGGCGGACAGAAAAAGGCTGAGAAGAAAACAAAAGAAGAGTAATTCATTCTCCATTACTATTTCAAATGAAACCCGTTTTGCTAAGTAGCTATATGCTGCCACCTAACGATATATGTGAGTATTACAACATCAAACTTTCAAATCCTAAATGACACAGTGAATACATTTCACTGGGAAATAATGCAGTATTTAAGTAGGGCCATTAAGTCCATGAGAAATTTAGGTCCAAAGGAAATTGAGGGCTTGAGACTGGAGTCTGAGATGTGAGAGGCTTAGAAGTTTGGAAGAAGTGAGGCTTTAAAGATCTCTGATCTGTCAGAAGAGACACTGACCAAGATCTCCAGAGCACCAAGCAGATAGCAGGACAGCAGGAATGTACACAGAAGTTCACTAAAGGGTGTGAAAGGGGAGGGCTGGCAACAACACCGAAGACAAACTGTCTCTGCTTTGAAATTCTTGCTTAAGTCACCTATATTCCCTCCCAAGTGCCAGAAATGAAATCAACAATCCCTTCAGAAAAATAGGACCTACTGTTATTATCTTTTTTTTTTTTTAAGATTTTATTTATTTGAGAGAGAGAATGAGATAGAGAGAGAGCATGAGAGGGGCAGGGTCAGACGGAGAAGCAGACTCCCTGCTGAGCAGGGAGCCCGATGCAGGACTCGATCCCCGGACTCCAGGATCATGACCTGAGCCGAAGGCAGTCGCTTAACCAACTGAGCCACCCAGGCGCCCCTCTACTGTTATATCTTGACTGGCCCTCAGTGGCAGGGCCAGGAAAAAGCATCCTATGCAGCCCCTCTGCTCCCAAGATGAAAACTGTATGTATAAAATATATATACTTCCTTTTTTAAAAGAGAAAGCTACAAATATACATAAAACCTTCATGGGAATAAAAACATGAAATAAGAGGAAATTCTAACAAAATAAATACATACGTATGTATGTTCAAAGAATGTATGTGGAAAATAATACAAGAAACAGGTAAGAGTGGTTACCTCTGGGGAGGGAAATGGATAGATGAGGGAAGGGAGAGTTTTTTACACCACCTTTTCAATTTTCTACCATATGATCACTAAAACAAACAAACTTCAAAAAAACTTAAAAGAGTTTTGCATCTAGAAGAACCAAGCCATCACAACCATCAAAATCATTACTTTGCAAATATGCCATGTTTGCAATGGGTAATTATAAATAATTTATAACACAAAAATAGTAAATATATTCACTATCAGCTTAAATACACAGACACACTCACACACTCCCCTGTATGTTAGGTTCTTGCTAGCACCTACGTGAAACCATAAATGGCAGAGTTCCATCAATGAACATTTCTCCTAATGAACAGCACTAAGACAAAGGAAGTAGAGGCACACGCGTGCAAACGCACACACACAATGCACACACATGCATGTACAGTGAACAGAAACAAAGGAAGCTGAACCAACATACCTTTTCCTTTCCACTTAACCTTTGCAACAGACTGGCTAAAATCCACATGTATTCTTCTGTCGTCTATAAGGACATTGTCCATTTTGAAGAATGCTTTCTCACAATCTTCTTCCTGATAGTAATTACAAAAACTCAAGCATAAATCTTTATGGAAAAAATTTCTACAGCTAGAACAAATACTGAAAATACAGCAAGTCTGTTGTTACTAACACTAATATTTGAGTGCCTATCACACACCACATGCTGTTGCATGCTCTGCATCTATGAGCTCAGTTAACTCTGAGAACAAGCATATGAAGTACTACCTATTATTATCTCCATTTTCTCGAAGAGAAAACATACGTTTAGAAAGGTACATAAGCTGCCAAAGGTCAGCTGGCAAAGGTGAGAGCCAGGATTTGAGCCGAGGCAGTGTGATTGTAGTGGACATACATACACTTACAAATCGTGCTGTACACGTCCATCCACAAACCCTTTCATTTGAAACCCAAAAATATTCTGAAAGTTGAAAGCTGTTTTTATAAATCTGGTGTTAAAATCCATTTGACAGGGGAGCCTGGGAGGCTCAGCCGTTAAGCGTCTGCCTTTGGCGCAGGTCATGATTCCAGGGTCCTGGGATGGAGCCCCGCATCAGACTCCCTGCTCGGCAGGAGGCCTGCTTCTCCCTCTCCCACTCCCCCTGCTGTGTTCCCTCTCTGGCTGTCTCTCTCTCTGTCAAATAAATAAAATCTTTAAAAAAATAAAATAAAATCCATTTGACAACAAAACTTGACCTAACAGAAGACCATGGCCTTGATTTATTCCACTTAGTATGAATACGCATTTGTTTCAGTGCAGAAACATTTTGTGAATGATTATGGAGTGCTGACCCAGATGAGTATTACACAGTCCACACCTTTCTAAGTTCTGAAAAAGCCTGAAATCAGAAACAGCTACGCCCAGGGGTGTGGATAATGGACTGTGGGCCTGAGATACCAAGGTCGGTGTTACATAAGGATTCTTCCTGTCAGCAACTTTACAAAGCCCCATCTCCATTTCTGACATCTGAAGACTAGAAGTAATGCATTTCAACCCAGCATTGATCAATTATCTCCTATATTCCTGGAAACATATTCTTTGGTGTGCTCACAACTTACTAGAGACAATTCAGAGAAGAAGATAAAAAAACAAAAACTACATTATAATTTATTTATTTACCATGTATGTCAAGAATTAAATGGATTAGGGGCACCTGGGTGGCTCAGTTGGTTAAGCAACTGCCTTCGGCTCAGGTCATGATCCTAGAGTTCCGGGATCGAGTCCCGCATCGGGCTCCCTGCTCGGCAGGGAGTCTGCTTCTCCCTCTGACCCTCCTCCCTCTCATGCTCTCTGTCTCTCATTCTCTGTCTCAAATAAATAAATAAAATCTTTAAAAAAAAAAAAAAAAAAGAATTAAATGGATTATAAACTCCATAAAGATATAAAGCTTTATTCATCTTTGTATCTACATCATTTAGAACATCATCTGGCACATGATAGGCAATCAGTGTATTTTTTTTTCTTTTAAAGTAAGCTCTACATCCAACATGGGGCTCAAACTCATGACCCAAGAGTCGCATGCTCTACTGACTGAGCCAGCCAGATGCCACAACAATCAATGTATGTTTGATGAATCTGTAATGATTATACTTGGGCAGGCATAACTGCATCACTGTGCCCTTTCCCTAAAGAGAAAGTTCTCAGATATTTTACACTTACGTAGGCACCTGACTTATGACAAAGATGGCACTGCCAAGCTGTGTGGATAGGACAACCTTTTCAATAAACTATACTGAGTGCCCTTGCTATCCAATGTAAGAAAAATGAAATTTAACACGATACACATACTACACAAAAATCAAATTACCGATCTAAATGGGAAAGATTTTTCACAGCAAACCTTCTAAAGGTAGCATTGGAGAATATTTTCATGTCTGTGGGGGTAAACAAAGTTTTTTAAAACCAGCCATAAGAAAAATATTGACAAACTGAACTAAAAATCAGAAATTTCTGCTTATCAAAAGACACCATTAAAAATGGGGAAAAGGCAAATCTATAGAAAAGATACTTGCAACACATATAACCAAAAAATAAGCTTGTATCCAGAAAATGTAAAGAATTCTTACAAATCAAGAAAAAGGCAGCCAAACACCCAATCAAAAAGTGGCCAAGTCTTGAACAGTTACTTCATTTAAAAAAAAAAGACATCCAAATGCAATAAATGTATGAAAGGGGGCGCAACCAAGGAAATGCAAAATAAAATCATCATAAGATACCCCTACACACTCACCAGAATGGATAAAAATCTTCAAGACTGACCACACCAAGAACTAACAGGGACTCTCACACATTGCTAGTGGAAGCGAAAATTAGTATAACCACTTCGGGGGTAAAAAAACAAAACCACCCTGGAAAACTAATTAAAATAAATCTACTATAGCCACAAGTACCCTATGACCTAGCAATGCACTCACAGGTACACACCCAACAGAAATGCATACATATGTACACCAAAACACACGGAAGAAACGGCTTACAGTAGAACCTTTCATAATAGCTCAAAACTACAAAGGACCCAAGTGTCCATAACAGCTGAATGGAAATCTAAATTGTTTTATATACACATAATAAAATACTCTATAGCAACAAAAATCCATATACACACCATGAAATACCATGTCAATGGAAATTAATGAAAAAAGTTAACATGCTACTACATATGTAGTAACCTGTAAATCTTACAAATTAAGCAAAAGATGCTGGACACAAAAAAACACATACTGTGTTTACATTTATAGCAAGTTTAAAAATTAGACAAAACAGGCCTATAATGTTAGAAGTAGCAGTGATAGGGAGGGTCTCTGGAATTCTGGTTTTTTCTGCTATCGCAGTGCCTAAAATATAGAAGGTATTCTATAAATGCTCTAGAATAACTATCACTTGGAAGGAGCTACTATTGGACACACATCAGTCCAAAGCTGCATAGAAATGACACAGCCTCACACAGTGGCTAAAAGCAATAGGAACAGTGTCAGATTTTTCTAAATTCAAATCCCAGCTATGACATTCACTAGGGGCATGACTTTAATCAAGTCACACGACCACTATATGTCTCACCAGTTTAGTTATTTGGAAAAGGAGGAAAGTACCTATCTATTTCACAGAGTTGTGAGGGTAAAATGCAGGTCAAGTAGTATAATGCCTAGCTTAAAGAAAGTTATTTGAGGGGCGCCTGGGTGGCTCAGTCGTTAAGCGTCTGCCTTCGGCTCAGGTCATGATCCCAGGGTCCTGGGATCGAGCCCCGCATCGGGCTCCCTGCTCTGCGGGAAGCCTGCTTCTCCCTCTCCCACTCCCCCTGCTTGTGTTCCCTCTCTCGCTATCTCTCTCTCTGTCAAATAAATAAATAAATAAATAAATAAATAAATATTTTAAAAAAAAGAAAGTTATTTGAGTGACATAAGCTATCATCATTATTATTATAGATCTAGAAGATACTATCTAATCCAATATTCAAGTTGTATTTATAAGGAGGCTAATGCCTAGAAATAAGAGTTCTAAACAAACTGACAAATATCATACAATAGGTGGTCAATGACAGAGCTCAGGTTAATATCTAGAACTTTACACCCAGTCCAGTTCTCTATTACTCAATTACAGATCTACATAAACAATGCTGAAAAATCATCATATATATACAATGTGAAGGATTTCACCTAAAACTTTAAAGTTTTAAAGATACATAAACTCAGACTGCACCTGACCCTAAACTAAAGGTACATATATTAACAACAACAGATGTTGAATTTACCCTCTATTTGAATATAATAAAATTATTTTTCTTGGGTGCCTAGAAAAAGGGTAAACTAATTTTGTAATTTCAGAGACTAGAAAGTTCTATAATTTTTCACATTTTAACACTATATAAGAACAAAATAAATATAAACTTAAAATATATATACTATGACCTACCTTTTCAAATTCAATAAAAGCATAACAGAGGGATTCTCCTGTCTTCCAATCCCGAATAACTTCACAACTGAAAGAAAGTTTGGAAAAAGTGACTTTAAAGAAAAAGCATTCACCCTTACTCTTCAAAAGTGAAGAACAAAATAAGCAATTACTAAAAGTCAAAGTTAAGGGGCACCTGGGTGCTCAGTCAGTTAAGCATCTGCCTTTGGCTCAGGTCATGATCCCGGAGTCCTGGGATCACATCCTGAGTCGGGCTCCCTGCTCAGCAGGGAGTCTGCTTCTCCCTCTGTCTCTGTCTCATTCTCTCTCACATAAATAAATAATCTTAAAAAAAAAAAAACCTCTTATGGGGCGCCTCGGTGGCACAGCCGGTTAAGCGTTAAGCATCTGCCTTCGGCTCAGGTCATGATCTCAAGATCCTGGGATCGAGTCCCACATCCAGCTCCTTGCTCAGAGGGGAGCCTGCTTCTCCCTCTGCCTGCCGCTCCCCCTGCTTGTGCTCTCTCTCTGACAAATAAAATATTTAAAAAAAAACAAAAAACCTCTTATAAAAAAAATCAAAGTTAAACTCGTGGAACTATACTCCTCCAAATTTCTTCAATAACAATTAAAAAAAAGTAGTTCACCAGTGTAGTAACAAAATTATCTCAATTCTACTCTAAATGCCCAATCTTGGCCTACAGTCCTAAATTTCTTTTTTTTTTTTTAAGAATTTTTTAATTTGACAGAGAGAGACACAGCAAGAGAAGAACTACAAGCAGGGGGAGTGGGAGTGGGAAAGGAAGAAGCAGGCTTCCCGCCAAGCAGGGAGCCCGATGCGGGGCTCGATCCCAGGACCCTGAGATTATGACCTGAGCCGAAGGCAGACGCTTAACGACTGAGCCACCCAGGCACCCCTATAGTCCTAAATTTCTAATGCACTGAAGAAAGTGTAAGATAAAACTATTTACTTCCCTGTGCCAAAAGTAAACTACTGCTAAAAAATTCTTTTAAGTCATAATTCACTTCTGGTCCAAATGTAGAGGAATTACAGAATATCTAATGTTACTGTAAAATAATGTATGTACATTCATACATATATACACATTTAATAAGTTTATGCTTTGTAGTTTTTGAATTTTAATATAAACCAAGCTCAAATTTTACCCCATAAGTATAGCTGTTATATAGAACGAATCCATCTTGACAAGTAAAAGGACCAGTAAGATGGGAGTTGAAACCATGCAGCTTATCCATTTCCTCACATTTCATAAGTCTCATTTTATTTTATTTTTTATTTTTTATTTTATTTATTTGACAGAGAGAGAGAGAGTACAAGCAGGGGGAGTGGTAGGGAGAGGGAGAAGCAGGCTCCCACTAAGCAGAGAGCCTGACGTGGGGCTCCCTCCATCCCAGGACCCCGGGATCATGACCTGAGCTAAAGGCAGACACTTAACCGACTGAGCCACCCAGGCGCCCTATAAGTCTCATTTTAAAAACATGAAATGAGGGGCCTGTTCCATTTACTTCTTGTTTTAAAGCAAAAATGTGTGTGCTGGAAGTGGGACAAACATTCAATTATGTATATATATATTTGTATGCACACATACACACACATATACTTAGTTTTCTTCCCTACTGTACAAAAGACTCATCTGTAAAATTCACCACTACAAAATTCCAGAGTTCACAGATTGATAAAAAAAAATGTCATTAGAAAACCACCAATACCTAGTTTTTCTAAAATCTTTCACTAATTCTAGAGATTACCTTCTTATTGGCCCAAATCTTGAGAATATTATCTCCAGATCTTCATCAGTGGTCACTGGATTCAATTTACACACAAACAGCACATTTTCTGGAGGCTTAATATCTGCATCAGGTAGGTCTCCCACCTAAATTATAAGTAAACAAAAATTTAAATCAATTCCTTTGTTGTTTCTATTCTAAATACCCTATCTAGCCCAAAATGCTGATTTCTCTAAACAACTAAATTTACATTAGGAATCTACAGGCTTAGGAAAAGAAATCTAGGTAAGATTTCAAAATTTGAAATTACAATGTTCCTAGGGGCACCTGCCTCAGTTGTTAAGCGTCTGCCTTCGGCTCAGGTCATGATCCCAGGATCCTGGGATCGAGCCCTCCATCGGGCTCCCCGCTCCGCGGGAAGCCTGCTTCTCCCTCTCCCACTCCCCCTGCTGTGTTCCCTCTCTCGCTGTGTCTCTCTCTGTCAAATAAATAAATAAAATCTTAAAAAAAAAAAAAAAAAAAGGAATTACAATGTTCCTGGTAGTAATATTAATAGCTAATACTTGTCTACCTCTGACTTTGTATGAACACCATGCTTGGCACTTCATATACACTACTAATTCTTTTTTTTTTTTTTAAAGATTTTATTTATTAGACAGAGAGATAGAGCACAAGTAGGCAGAGCGGCAGGCAGAGGCAGAGGGAGAAGCAGACTCCCCGCTGAGCAGGGAGCCTGATGTGGGACTCCATCCCAGGACCCTGGGATACCTGAGCCAAAGGCAGACGCTTAACAACTGAGCCACCCAGGCGCTCAACTACTAACTAATTCTTAAAACAACCATGTGGTTTCCATTTTAAAAATGAATAAAGTAAAATTCAAAAACGTTAAATAACTAACTTATTTAACTAACTTACCACACAGTAGTAAGCAACAGTTGGGATTTGAACACAGATCTATCTGGCTTCCAAGTCCCAATTTTATCTCCTGTTTTTCTTTTTTCAAGTATTTGATATATTTTAAAAAGAATTTATATAAAGTATATCTAAGTTACGAAGCATGAAAATAAAAAACACCCATGATGCCAACAACTAGCTAAAGAACTAAAATGTCCCCCAATCCCATGACTCTGCCTTTCTCACCAGAATACCAAACGTTCTGCTTTTTGGTTTTCCTTTTTGGCCATTCCCCTAGATCTTCAGTTTTCCCACGTATGTATGTATCCCCAGAAATATAGTTTTAGTTTTGCTTGTTTTTAACAAACTTTTGAAAAATATTATCATCCTGACTCTAGGCTTCTGCATTAGTAATGCCCCATTCTTTCCACACTGCTGTTCAATACGAAACAGCAACAATTCCTGGACAGTGTTTCTAGCTTTTTACTCTTATCCTATCATCTTCTACTTTGGCCAAACTGAAGTCAACTTCACAGACAACTACTGCACTGAGCAGGGAATCCCACTTCCTAATGAAGAACCAGTGAGGGTGACTCTGGGAGAAAACCATGATGATAGAATTGGTTTCATTGTGGGAAAACTGTATTTCCCATGGACCTTTAGATAGGAAAACAATATTCCTTTATACATATATTCAAAAACTCTCAAGAGATAATTTCTGATAACGTTATCATGTAAACTGTCTCCTCTTAGATAAACACACTTAAAAAAACTTTTTTTAATCAGGAACAGTAATAAGCAACAGAGCCAGTAAGATCTGCTCAGTGTTTCTGAAGCCCATCAAAAGACAATAATCCGGGGTGCCTGCCTGGCTCAGTCAGTAGAACATGCAACCCTTGATCTCAGGGTCATGAGTTCAAGTCCCATGTTGGGCGTAAAGCTTACTTTAAAAAAAATTTTTTTTTAAAAAGACAATAATCTATGTTCAATAAACAATATCACAGTATGTAAGGGGAAGAGCATATCAGTAAAAAATTCTGAAAAGCACCTATAATACCACATCTAAAGGAAGCACAGAAGAAAAAAAAAGGTTAATGAGTTAAAAAAGAACTTGCTATATATACTACTTAGTCAAAAGTAACTTTAAAATACTATGGGGGGGGGCACCTGACTGGCTCAGCCAGTGGGACATATGACTCTTGATCTTGGAGTTCTAAGTTTGAGCCCTACACTGGGTGTAGAGATTACTTAAAAATAAAATCTTAGGGACGCCTGCATGGCTCAGTCAGTTAAGCGTCTGGGATCAAGTCCCGCATCAGTCTCCTTGCTCAGCAGGGAGCCTCCTTCTCCCTCAGCCTGCTGCTCCCCCTGCTTGTGCTTGCTCACTCTCTCTCACAAATAAATAAAGTCTTAAAAAAAAATAAAAATAACATCTTTTAAAAAATTAAAAACAATAAATAATACAAGGAAATTTAAATATTCGTAACTATGAAGTTCAAAACTAACACTGCAAAATACTAGTTGAATTATCATTTTATTAGACACAAAGTAAAAGGAACTAATGGTTTTTTTCGTTTGGTTTGCTTTCAGTTTTATGATTTTTAAAAACAGAAGATAGGAGGTGCGCCTGGGTGGCTTGGTTGTTAAGCGTCTGCCTTCAGCTCGGGTCGTGATCCCAGGGTCCTGGGATCGAGCCCCGCATCGGGCTCTCTGCTCCATGGGGGGCCTGCTTCTACCTCGCCCACTGCCCCCCTGCTTGTGTTCCCTCTCTCGCTGTGTCTCTCTCTGTCAAATAAATAAATAAAATCTTTAAAAAAGCACCTGCGTGGCTCAGTCAGTTAAGTGTCCAACCCTTGATCTCAGCTCAGGTCTTGATCCCAGGATCATGAGCTCAAGCCCCACATTAAAAATAACAATAATTAAAAAATAAAAAATAGAAGATAGAGGGGCACCTGACTGGCTCAGCTGGTAGAGCATGTGACTCTTGATCTCAGGGTTTTGAGTTCAAGCCTCATGGTTGGTCATAGAGCCTACTTCAAAAAAAAAAAACAGGGGCACCCGGCTGGCTCAGTAGGAGGAGTGTGTGACTCTTGATCTCAGGGTAGTGAGTTCAAGCCCCGAGATTACTTACGTAAATAAAACTTAAAAAAAAAAAAAAGGTGAAACCTGTTAATATTGAGAATCAAAACAACACAGGATCACCTATTAGAATGGCTAAAATCCAAAACACTGACAATACCAAATGCTGACAAGGATGTTGAGCAACGGGAACTTTCAATTTTTTTTTAAAGATTTTATTTATTTGTCAGGGAGAGAGAAAGAAAGCATGCGTGAAAAGCAGGGGGAATGGCAGGCAGAAGAAGCAGGCTCCCTGCTGAGCAAGAAGCCAGATGCGGGACTTGATCCCAGGACCCTGGGATCATGACTGAGCTTAACTGACTGAGCCACCCAGGCATCCCAGGAACTCTCAATCATTACTAGTGGGAATGCAAAATGGACAGCCAGTTTGGAAGACAGCTTGGCAGTTTCTTACAAAGATAAACATAATCTTACCATAAATTCTAGTAACTGCAGTTTTATATTTAGTTATAGTTTTATAGCAGTTTTAGGCATACTTGCCAAAACTTGGAAGCAATTAAGACGTTTTTTAATAGGTGAATGGATAAACAAACCATGGTACGTCCAAACAATGGAATAAATTTTTTGATCAAAAGAAATAAGCTATCAAGCCACAAAAAGACATGGAGGAAACGTAAATGCATATGGCCAAGTGAAAGAAGTCAATCTTAAAAGGATATATACTGTATGATTCCAACCATATGACATTCTGGAAAACGCATAAGTATGCAGGCAATAAAAAAGATCAGTGGTTGCCAGGGGTTGGGGGCAGGGAGGGATAAATATGCGGGGATTTTTAGGGAATGAAACTATTCTCTATGATACTATGATGGTAGATATATATCATTATACATTTCTCAAAACCCACAGAATGTACAACACAAAGAGTAAAACCTAATGTAAATTATGGACTTTACTTAATAATATTATCACTATTGACTCACCAATTGTACCACACAAATGCAATATGTTAATAAGAAAAACTGTTGGGGACGTGGAGGGGAGTACACAGAAGAATTCTCTGTACTTTCTGTTCAATTTTTTTTATAAACTTAAAACAGTGGGGTGCCTGGGTTGCTCAGTCAGTTAAGCGTCTGCTTTCGGCTCAGATCATGAGCCCCACATCTGGCTCCCTGCTCAGCAGGGAGTCTGCTTCTCCCTCTCTCTCTGCCCCTTCCCCTGCTCATGTGCTCTCTCTCTCAAATAAATAAAATCTTTTAAATACAAAAATAAATAAACCTAAAACAGCTCTAAAAAATAAAGCCTATTTATTAAAATCAAAGCCAAAAAAGGAATCCATGAGTCCATACTAAAAATGAACATATAATAAAAAGATAAGAAAGGAGGGCCATTCCTTACAGTAGAAGGCAGGCTGGCAATATGGAAGGAGTAGGGGAGTTAGAAAATCACCATTTTGCACCCATTAGAGTCAACACTGGTTTAGGTAAGAATCATGAACAGCTAAGAAATCCACAGGGACAATTTGATAAGGAACAAGATATTTAAAAGGTCTCAAATGCTACAGACTGCTACTAGTCGCAAGGGGAAAACAGAAAGTATGCAATGGAGACACTAGGCAGTGGACTACCTTGCTGAAGTAATCAAAATGAACACTTCCCAGTGAAGGGCATATAGCTATTGTATACCTGCAAATACAACATCTGAGAAGGTCACTTGTGTAGTATTCTGGCTGTGTACGTAATCTGAATCGAATCTCAAGGCAACAGTAGATAACCTAAATTGAAGAATATTCTATAAAACAGATGACCTATACTCCTCTAAAATGTTAATAGCACGAAAAATAAAGACAGGTTAAGGAATTCCCCCAGATGTTAGAAGAAATATGATAACTAAATGCAACAAATGCCCAGGTGGCTCAGTTGGTTAAGCGTCTGCCTTTGGCTCAGGTCATGAACCTGGGATCCTGGGATCGAGCCCAGCATTAGGCTCCCTGCTCAGCGGAGAGCCTGCTTCTCCCTCTCCCTCTCCCTGCTACTCTGCTACTTGTGCACTCTCTCTGTCAAATAAATAAATAAAAATCTTTTTTAAAAATTAAAAAAAATAAAAATAAAAAATGCAACAGATGATTATGAGCTTGATTCTAGACCGAATGGGAAAACCTGTAAAAGATATTACTGAAATAACTGACAAAATTGAAATATGGGCTGTAATTTCTATCAATTTTAAATATCCTGATTTTGATAACTACTGTGAATATGTATGATAATATTTTTGATCTTTGGAAATACACACTGATGTAAGAGGTAAAAAGGTATGATGTTTAGGTCTTACTTTCTATGGGTCCAGGAAAAATAGCATGTGTATGTGCACGTATAATCAGAGAGAGAGAGAGAACAAATAATCAGCAGAATTGTCAAAAATGTTAAAAACTGGTGAATTTGGGGGTGCCTGGGTGGCTTAGTCGGTTAAGCATCTGACTCTTGATTTTGGCTCAGGTCTTGGTCTCAGCGTCATGAGATTGAGCTCCGCACTGGGCTTGGCACTGGGCGTGGAACCTGCTTAAGATTCTCTCTCTCCCTCTCTCTCTGCACCTCCCTGCCTCTCTCCCTCTCTTAAAAAAAAAAAAATTGGTGAATCGGAATAAAAGGTATAGAGAAGTTCTCTATACTATTTTTTGTAACTTTCTCATAAATTTGAAATTATCTGAAAATAAAGTTTTGTTATGTTAATCCAACATCTTTCTGGCATAAACTGCCTACACTTTTGCTATTAAAAATTCTGATGATAGGGACACCTGAGTGGCTCAGCAGGTTGGGTGTCTGCCTTCAACTCAGGTCATGATCCCAGGGTCCTGGGATCGAGCCCTGCATCAGGCTCCTTGCTCAGAAGGGAGACTGCTTCTCCCTCTGCCTGCCGCTCCCCCTGCTTGTGCTCTCTCTCTCTCTCAAATAAACAAATAAAATCTTTAAAAACAAAAACAAACACAAAAACCTCTGATGATAATCTAATATTCTTTCCCTATAAGTCATTTTTGCTGCCCAGTTGCTCAAAAGATTCTTCTTTTGGGCTGCCTGGGTGGAACAGTCGGTTAAGCGTTCGACTCTTGGTTTCTGCTCAGGTCATGATCTCAGGGTGGTGAGACTGAGCCCCTTATCAGGCTCCCCACTCAGGGTGGAGTCTGCTTTACACTCTCTCCCTCTCCCTCTGCCCCTCCCCACTGCATTCTCTCTAAAATAAATAAATCTTAAAAGAGAAAAAGATTTTTCTTTTAAGTTCAGTAACTTTCTTAGAATTTGTCATGCTGTTGGTTGTTCTGGGCCAATAGTCTCAGCTACACAGTGTAGATTTTCAAATTTTTTTTAATTCAGTGAAGTTTTCTTGAATTATAGTCTTTAATATTTGTTCCTCCAGACTGGTGATGTGAATATGAATTTTGAAACAGATGAAGAATTTGAAAACTCTACTATATAAAACAATGATAATAATAAAAACTGAATTATCCATTCAAATATTTATTGATGATCTACTATGGGACAGATATGCCTATTCCACAAAAAATTAACAAATGGAAAAAATGTCTAGTAGGTCAATTAATCAGTACTAAAGAACTGTTCCCCAAATGACTTCATACTGTAATACAAAGGAGTATGTTTTACAGTACTCAATTTCTACCCAGGTTCCTTGTATCCTGTAACTACTTAACCTCAACACTTTACAACAATTCTTTTCAACAAAGAATTGTTTTGTTTTGTTTTTGTTTTTTTAAAGATTTTATTTATTTATTTGACAGAGAAAGAGAGAGCACAAGTAGGCAGAGTGGCAGGCAGAGGGAGAGGGAGAAGCAGGCTCTCTGCTGAGCAGGGAGCCGGACGTGGGGCTCGATCCCAGGACCCCAGGATCGTGACCTGAGCCGAAGGCAGCCGCTTAACCAACTAAGCCACCCAGGCACCCCCAAAGAATTGTTCTTTAATACAAATAAAATTCGATCCAATAAACAGTCTTCAAAAATGGGATGAATATAAACAATTGAAATTCAATGCATATTTGTAAATTGTATATCCACTGCTCATTTTTTAAAAAGGCACTTGGTACTGTATTGATCTTGGAACCAAATTTGTTTACTTTCATGTATTATGTCATATAAAATTTAATCCAGAAGAGAACTCTTAGCTAAATTTTTAATACTTTGACTATCAAAGAGCCAAAAATAGGGGTGCCTGAGTGGCTCAGCTGGATGAGCATCCAACTCTTAATTTCGGCTCAGGTTATTATGTCAGCGTTGTGGGACTGAGCCCCACATTGGGCTCTGTGCTGGGTGTGGAACCTGCTTGAGATTCTCTCTCTCCCTCGCCCCTCCGCGTCCCGCCCTCTCCCAACCTAAAAAAAAAAGAAAAAGAACCAAAAAATAAACTCACAATGAATTGTATATTAAATAAATTGCAGAACAACTATCTGAACAAAGATAATCATCTTACCATTTCTAATAGAATAGCCTGAGTTTTGGCCTCTTTTTCTGCCTTTATTTCTTCTACTTCTTCAGCTGATCTTCCTTTGAAATCATCAATTTCTTCATCTGCTCCTATTCGACCACTCTGTAAGGCAGAAGTTACTTAAACATATAGTGAAAGAATTGAAAAATCTGAGAAATACGGGAGATGTGATGCTTTGTCCTTGGTTCCATCAAATGTGTTAGAATAGACTGAAACTTACAAGCCTCTGAAAATTGATTTAAATTAATTTGATAATATGAGCCAGACTAAGCTTCTAATTTATTATTAAATCAAGATAAACATTATAAAGAAATTATCTGGTATCCAACTCAGTGCTGAATGCAGAAAATAAATGACCTTAAAAATTATGCACCAAATCCCAACTATGAAGATCAATTCCGCTTTGAGAAAGCCTCATAAACAGAAACTTATATCTTAAAAAATATGAAGGAAAAGTCTACATTATTTCACAAAAATTTCTGGGTTCTAGCATGGCTCCAGAGTGTTCCCAGTTGAAAACTCCCTTACAAGATGATAGTTTACCTTAGCCTTAAAGCTACATTCCTAGAGTTAGGAGACAAGAAAAACATTTTCGCAAGGTATTCACATAAGCTTCCAGAGCTAAGGCTCTTCTAGTGGAACAGAAATTGAAGAAAGGAAATTAGGGAAATCAAAAGATAGCTAGAAAAATTAGTATCTCTATGGAAGAGAAAAAGAAGGCTAAACTTGTCCTAGTAGAATTGATCAAGCAAGATAGTCATTCTGAAGAAATAAGTTTTAATAAACTAAAAAGCAAAATCTATACAAAGCATTAATATGCATGTACATTCAATTACAAGAGGACTCTACTTACATCTAGCTGTTCCCTTGTAGGTTCTGGTGATCGATCAGGAATTAATAAATCAGGAGGGTCATCAAACGGATCATCTAAAATCACTGTATGATTTATCCTTACAAAATAAATCCAAGTCAAAGGTTTCATTTACATTATTTCAGAATTCACGTTTTACTTTTTATAAAGATTGTAACAAATGTCTTAAGTATCTCTAACGCCCAAAAATCATAGGCACTTAAATTTTAATGCACAAGTATACGAGAGTATACTTTCACAATCAGTGTTACTGTTTTTCATTGTTTGATATTAGATTTACTACTCTGCATTACTCTAAAATAATATATCTAATATCAATATGTCTAAATCTTAGTACTTTTGCCATATTTCTCAATAATATACATTTTTTAAAACTAAATTAAGGAGGGGCGCCTGGGTGGCTCAGTCATTGGGTGTCTGCCTTCGGCTCAGGTCATGATCCCAGGGGCCTGGAATCAAGCCCCGCATCGGGCTCCCTGCTCAGCGGGAAGCCTGCTTCTCCCTCTCCCACTCCCCCTGCTTGTGTTCCCTCTCTCGCTGTCTTTCTCTCTGTTAAATAAATAAATAAAAATCTTTAAAAAAAAAAAACAAAAAACTAAACCTAAATTAAGGATTAATAATTCCTCCCAACATAAGCAATTATAAATAATTAGTAGAAGTATAAAAATACAAGGGCGCCTGGGTGGCTCAGTTGGTTAAGCGACTGCCCTCGGCTCACGTCATGATCCTGGAGTCCCGGGATTGAGTCCCACATCGGGCTCCCTGCTCAGCAGGGAGTCTGCTTCTCCCTCTGACCCTCCCCCCTCTCGTGTTCTCTCTCTCATTCTCTCTCTCTCTCTCTCAAATAAATAAATAAAATCTTTAAAAAAAAAAAAAGAAGTATAAAAATACAAAAGGTCTTTTTTACTTTATGGATTCGTATAGTCTCGTATTAATTCACATTTTGGAATTATCCAAAAACCAGTTCTATGCTTGCCATCTCCACAAACATCACAGTATTAAAACATTCTAGTACATTGAGATAGCAACCACACCTGATATCTTGATATGGTACAAAGTCCTTGTCAACAAAGGTCTCATTAATTTTCTTAATTATGTCCATGCCTTCTGTCACCTCACCGAACACTGTATGAACACCATCAAGATAATCTAGATTATCTCCTGTAGTAATAAGAAACTGAATAGAAAGACACAGAAAAATATAAATATATATCTGTAATTCAAACTGAAATCAGTTACAGACTGACAAAAATATACAAACACAATACTCTACATTCACTGCATGGATTCTTACCCACTTGTTACTAGTAGTAATTAAAAAGTACAAGCTTATACATAAAATATCAATACACATACAGATGCTTCCCTGATTGTTTAAAATACTTGGGCAAACCAAAGCTCAGTTTCTTCACATGTGAATTGTGAGGGGAAAAAAAGCATCTACCCCAAAATGGGTTGTTGTGAGGATCAGACAATGAATGAAAGGTTCTCAACATGATCTGTTCTGATGTAATAAATACCAAAAGGAAAGAGACCACAATGTGAACAGTGATGATCCATGGATAGGAGGATTGTGGATAATGTTATACGTTTTTGTATCTTCTGAAGTCCTCACACTGGACATGCCTTTAAAAGAAAAAAGTACAGGTGGCTGGGTGGCTCAGTTGCTTAAGCATCTGACTCTTGATTTCAGCTCAGGTCATTATCTCAAGGTTGTGAGATCGAGCCCTGTGTCAGGCTCATGCTGGGGTGGAGCCTGCTTAAGATTCTATCTCTCCCTCTGACCCCCCTTCTCTCTCTAATAAAAAATAAATAAATAAATAAATAAATAAAATTTTTAAAAGAACAAAGTAATTTTTTTAAAATATTTTATTTTTAAGTAACCTCTACACCCAACATGGGGCTCAAACTCACAACCCTGAGGAGTCACATGCTCTACGGACTGAGCCAGCCAGGTGCCCCCCCAAAATAATTTTTTTATATAAAAAAATATAGTATATAGGGGTGCCTGGGTGGCTCAGTCAGTTAAGCGACTGCCTTCGGCTCGGGTCATGATCCTGGAGTTCCGGGATCGAGTCCCGCATCGGGCTCCCTGCTTGGCAGGGAGTCTGCTTCGTCCTCTGACCCTATCCCCTCTCAGGTGTTCTCTCTCTCTCATTCTCTCTCTCTCAAATAAATAAAATCTTTAAAAAAAAAAAATATAGTATAATATTTTTCTTCTAACAATTATCTTTGAAATTCTCTTCTTATTGGATAGCTTAAAGCGATAACTTGTGGCTCTTTCCAGTCCTTCATTTTAAAACAAAACTCATCTTGGGGCGCCTGGGTGGCACAATCAGTTAAGCATCTGCCTTCAGCTCACGTCATGATCCCAGGGTCCTGGGATTGAGCCTTGCACTGGGCTCCCTCTCCCCCTGCTCATGCCCTCGCTCTTCAAATAAATAAATAAAATCTTTAAAAAAATGTTCTCTATAAAAAAAGTAAATAAAAATTTAAAAATGAAACAAAACTCATCTTCTTACTCATTTCCTAACCTGAGATCCATGTTGATCACTGCCATTGTTCACCATGGACACAGTGCCTTTCTTCTTGTGCTTAATTCTTGGTACTTTTTCAGCCTCGAAAAAGCTTGCTTGATCACCATACAGTTGACTGAAAATACATACAGTAAAGTTATAAAATATAAGTACTCTCAACATGAAATACAAAGTACTAGTAACAAATAGGATTACCATTTCTTTATAGAAATGCCACTATGATTCAAAATACTCTCTTTTTTTTTTATTTGCTATAGACATTTAGGGAACTTGGAAAAAAATCTATATTTGAATTGTATTTTAAAATGCAGATTGAAATATGTTAGATAACACTGTTAAGAGGCAATTCTATTTTTTCTCATTTAAAAATAAAAGAACTCACCCAAAAACAGACTCTCCTCCACGGCCAGTCCCTGTAGGATCACCAGTTTGTATGATAAAATCCCTCTATAATAAACAAGATACTTTGTTAATTCACAGAGTTTGCTAGATGGTTCCAATAATAAAGGACATGACTTATATCCACCAACTCACCTGTACATTGTGAATAAGACAATAATTGTAATACTTTATTTTGCACAACTTCAGGAAATTCAAGCAGGCTGAAAGAAAAGTAAATACTAAATTTATCATAGGGGTTCACAAAAACATTTTTAAGCAAGTAAATGCTTAGTTGGCATAATTTCATTTCTAAATTACCATACAAACACCCCCCAATGGTCAAATATCCTAAATCATAAAAAAGGCAGTAAGTCTAGAAAAAGGCAATATATTTTAAATTATCTTTTTATTCTCTTTTTCTTAGGACTTCTTGGGCATCTGAGCTAATGCAGGAAACTGACACTTATTTGGGATAGGCAACCATTAACTAATGGATTAGTTTTGCAAGAGAAAAAAAACCCAAAGAGGATACTATGATGGAAAAGAATCTATCAGAGTATCTGAAAATGGGTACAAATTACATAAATTAGATAAAATCAAATATCTGAGACCAATTTCTTTAATGATGACTAAACAGCTCTTCACAAAAATCCATATACTTATCATGTACCAGCTTTCTCATATAAATACACTCATTTATTCAGTAAATATTTATGGAGTATCTTCTAGGTGCTTGGCACTACTATCACAAATGCCATTAAACCATAGTCCCTCCCCTCAACAAGTTCATAGTCTAGTTGTACACTAACCAACTCTCAAAACACTAAGCTAGAAACCAGACAGAAAGATCTATGAGGCTGTCCAGGGTCCTTACACCCGAGCAAAATAATTACAATACTGGATATATCTAATAATACCATCTGTGCCACTTATATAGTAAAATGGTAAAAAGTGGTTTTAAAAAAGCCACAAAGTTCAAAAGGAAGATTGTTTCTGGCTAGGGAAATTAGAAGACCTCATAGAGGCTGAAGGTGGACATTAAAAGAACTAGACAGGGGCGCCTGGGTGGCTCAGTCGTTAAGCATCTGCCTTCGGCTCGGGTCATGATCCCAGGGTCCTGGGATCGAGACCTGCATCGGGCTCCCTGCTCTGCGGGAAGCCTGCTTCTCCCTCTCCCATTTCCCCTGCTTGTGTTCCTTTCTCACTGTGTCTCTATGTGTCAAATAAATAAATGAAATCTTTAAAAAAAAAAAAAAATACAAGAACTAGACAGGCAACGAGTAGAGAGTAAGCATTTCAAACTAGGAAGACAGTATGAATAAGTCTGGATGTGCAAATATAAATGTTTTTTGAAGGGTCCAAAAGACCAGTCTAAGCTCTGTAACACTCTGGTAATACAAAGTAATAGAGGGTAAATAGACCGGAGGGGTAAGATGGGGCCAAGGTATTGAAAGGTCTTGAATATCAGGATTTTGACTGTTTTCCTAGAAAAATACATTTCTGGGATTACTGTTAAATACAAAAGAGTAGTCCTTTAACTAGAAAACAAAAATAATGGATCTAGGTAGTGATCAATGGCTGCCAAAATCCTTAGATGAAAAGCTAATGGGGACACTATAACAGATACATCAGGTGGACACGCCTGAACCCACCGACCAATTTTAACTTTGCAGTAAGAACCAACCAGACATCAAGTACTTCCTGAATGTGATGCAGCTGAAGTGCAGACTACCTTATATGAAAATATTCTTGCCAAAAACATTAAACCGGTACCTTATCAAGGCTCTAGATCTAAGTGGCAATTTATGAGAAACAGAAGAGATAAAAATATATTTAAAGATACAACAAAGATAAAATCAGTCAAATCCAAAATGAGGGAAATTCTATAAAACAAATGACTCAGATTCCTTCTCAAAAAGTTGTTAAGGTAGAGGCGCCTGGGTGGCTCAGTCAGTTAAGCTTCAGACTCTTTATTTCAAGTCAGGTCATGATCTCAGGGTCCTGGGATCAAGCTCTGCGACGGCTCCATGCGGAGTCCGCTTGTCCCTCTCCCTCTGCTCCTCCCCCGCTCATACACTCTCCTTTCTCTCAAATAAATAAATAAGTAAACTCTCAAAAACAAAACAAAACAAAACAAAACCCATTAAGGGAAAAATGGGGGTTGGGGTGGGGAAGAAACTGTAGATTAAAAGATATCAACCAATATAACGTATGGACCTTGGCAGTTTCTTACAAAACTGAACACATTCTTACCATAAAATCTAGCAGTCACACCTCTTGGTATTTACTCAAAGGAGATGAAAATGTATGTTCACACAAAAACCTGCATACACATGTTTATAGCAGGTTTGCTCACAATTGCCAAAATATGGAAACCACCAAGATGTCCTTAAGTAGGTTACTGAATAAATAGTATGTGGTACATCCAGACAATGGAGTATTATTATTTGCTACTAAAAAGAAATGAGCTATCAAGCCATGAAAAGATATGGAGGAACCTTAAATGCATATTACAAATTGAAAGAAACCAATCTGTAAAGATTACTTACTGTATGATTCCATCCATATAACATTCTGGAAAAAACAAATCTATGGATACAGTAAAAGATCACTGGTTGCCAGGAGTTGAGGAGAGGGATGCAAATAAATAGGCAGAGCACAGAAGATTTTTAGGGCATGATTTACATGATTTTCCTGTATGATACCGTAATGGTGGATATATGTATTATACATTTGTCCAAACCCATAGAATGTACAACACCCAAGAGTGTACCTCAATGTAAACTATGGATTATGACGTGTCGATGTAGGTTCATCAAATGTACCACTGTAATAACAAGTGTACAGTGTTACATAGTACAAATGGTACAGATGTACAACAAAGGTAGACCCTGGTGGGGGATACTGAAAATGGGAGAGGCTGCACATACGTGGCGATAGGGGTCTATGGGAAATCTCTCTATATATCTTCCCCCTAGTTTTGCTATGAACCTTAAATTGCTCTAAAAAAATAAAGTCTTTAAAAATAGGCGGGGGGGGGGGTTGTGAACATAGCATAACGTATAGAGAAGGTGAATCACTATCTTGCACCTGAAACTAATGTGACATTATGTGTCACCTAAATTCAAATAAACAAAATTTAAAAAAAAAAAAAAAGGCAAGGGGAGGGGCTCCTGGGTGGCTCAGTCATTAAGCTACTGCCTTCAGCTCAGGTCATGATCCCAGGGCCCTTGGATGGAGCCCCCACAACGCATCAGGCTCCCTGCTCAGCAGGAAGCCTGCTTTTCCCTCTCCCACTCCCCCTGCTCGTGTTTCCTCTTTTGCTGTGTCTCTCTCTGTCAAATAAATAAATAAAATTTAAAATAAATAAATAAATAAGGCAAGGGGGAGAAGCTATAGATTAAAAGATATTTAAGAGCTATATCAGCCAATATAATAAATGAACCTTGTCTGCATCCTTAAATTACCAAATATTTTTAAAACACTTATGAGACAAAAGGAAAATATGAATGATACCAAAAAATTATTGCCAATTTTTTCAGATGTGATAATGATTTGTGGTTATTTTTTTTTTAAAGATTTTATTTATTTATTTGAGAGAGAGAGAATGAGAGACAGAGAGCACGAGAGGGAAGAGGGCAGAGGGAGAAGCAGACCCCCTGCTGAGCAGGGAGCCCGATGCGGGACTCGATCCCGGGACTCCAGGATCATGACCTGAGCCGAAGGCAGTCGCTTAACCAACTGAGCCACCCAGGCGCCCTGATTTGTGGTTATTTTTTTAATCACTTTTTAGAAATACGAATTGAAGTAACTGCAGATTAAATAAGTCCCATGTAATGGATTTATTACAAAAAATCCAGTATAAATGAAACAATATTGGTTATGTGTTGACAACCGTTCGTTAACTGGTCATTGGCACATGAGGGCTCATTTTCATGACTCTCCTTCTGTATATAAGTTTTCTATAATAAAAAGTAAAAAAAGGAAAAAATAGAAGGAAGGGAGAGGGGGAGGGAAAGAGGAAGAAAACTAAGTCTGGATATATTTACTCTAAAGCGGTAAGTAGTTATACATGTAAGTAAATATCCGATCACAGGCTTACAAATACATACAAATGGGGTGGGCTTATCTTTTTAGTCTTCCAAACGATCTTTGCAGAATCGCTATTTGTCTATTCTGTCTGTGTTAACTAGGTAGGATAACCCTACCTCCCCTTTAGTTCTTCACAACCCTGGGGAAAGGGGCCCATTCATTTGCGAGTTGCTGTCCCACATGAAGAGAGTGTCAAACAAATTCAAAGGAAAGCAAAACCAAGAGATGAAAAATACAATTCCCTATAACATCCTTTGAATTTCTGGATCCCACCATCCTTAAAGCCAAGCTTACCTCAGTAACAGGAGGCAATCAATTATTTTCTTTGTTTAAGCCAGTTTGAGTTTCTATCATCTGCACTGAGAATCCTAACTAATAAACATGTATATATACATTAGACATAATGTATATATATATACACATTAGACTATATATATACATTAGACTATATATACATATATATATATATACACACACACATTAGTCACTGTAATGAGCCTTTAATGTGTGCAAAGTGGCAGGCATTGCACCAGGTGCTTAGGATAGACAAGAAGGCGACTAAGCCTTTGCAAACAATTCCAGGATAACAGGTAAATGATATAACAAAATGTGTTACATGCTGTTTAAAAAGACAGCAGAAAAAACAGATCTAATTCCTCTTAGGGGCAAGGGAGAGCTTCACAGAAGAAATCATGCTTGATCCAAGGTCTGAATAATAAGCAGGAAGTTTGCCAAAAGGACAACAGTAGAGAGAATCATTGGAGTAGAGGCAACAGTATGAGAAAGGTATGGATGTATGATTGAGCATGCAGTGGGGGGGGGGGGGGTGCGGAACAACTCAGTGTGAGATAGAGTGTAATATGGCAGAAAGACACTTATTGTACATACTGTTTCATCCTCTTTGATAGACTCTGCATTCCAAGGGGACAGGATCCTGACTGTAACTAATCTCTGCGGCCTCTAGTTTCTCCCAATTCTGATACAGTCTCCACACTGTTGCCTGTTATCTTCCTAAAACAAATTTGCCATGCCTCGATCCTGCTTTTAAAACCTTCAAAGACCCTAGCCATCAGTACAGCACACAAGACTATTCACATCTGATCTAACCAATATAACCTATAGGACCAGACTCGTAGTCTGCCATTCCACGGCACGTATCATTCCTTCAAGCCATGCCAAACTACTTGCTGTTTCCAGAAAATTCCAAGCAAAAAAAAAAAAAAAACCACCCTCATTCCCACTCATCTTTTTAAAGAGCTAGTTCAAGTGGTCTACTTTCTTGGCTTTCTTCGCTTCTCCCCGCCCCCAAGCGGGAAGAATTACTCCCTCCACTGGTTTCCATAGCAACTTACACATTCTTCAACTACACCACTTACAATGGGTTGTAAGACCTACAACACTTAAAGGGGCTCCCACGTCTATTTCTCCCAGTGGAAAATTAGACCCTCCAGGACAAGACGCCTATCCCAGAGCTTGGCAGTCTTGCACAGCAGACGATAAGTGAGTGTTTGCTAGGGCTCCGTGCACATCTCTGGACAGCCCTTCTTCCACCCAGGCGGGATGCTCACACTCACTGCTCCAAACACATCCTTCCCGCTTCCATTAGGACTTACTGATTACACACCAAGGAATACAGGTTGTGTTCCTCTCACGAGTAAAGCGCAGTAAAGCCACAAAAGCTATGGCTATGGTATATGCAGCCTGCACCCCCCCCACACACACACACACCCCATAGGCATTTAATGCCACAAGCACCCGCCACCCGATTGGCCAGACCCAGATACAGGAGAGAGGCTGCTCCCCACAAAAACTTTTCGAACCACGGCCCGCTAATAAAACAGCCCAGTCGTGGGCACCAGCAGCCTAGAAGCTCGAACCCAGTCAAGGGGACCGGGCAGCGAAGGGACAGTAGGGAAAGGAGATCGTGGCCCTGGCGAGACGTGAGCGGGGCCCGGGTCTCACCGCGCGGCCGCTCCTCAGTGTACAGATCGATGACGACGTCGCCCAAAGTGGTCTCCAGCAGAACCGCCATGGCGCCCGCTCCTCCTCCGCAACAAGCCGCGGGTGTGACAGGCGCAGCCCGTCGTGATCTACGCCACGCGTCACTCTCGGCGCGACGCCTTTTTACGTCATCCCTTCGGCGACGCCCCTCCCTTCGGCGACGCCCCTCCCGTCGCGGCCCGCCTGGTCGGCGCCTACCCACCCTGCCTCCGAGGCGGCCTTCTTTGAAAATCCTGGTTCTTCCTGGGCGACTGGCGCGGGAGCCCGTCGCTCAAAAGGACTTTTGTAAAGGGTTTTGTGTCCCTTTTGTGTCCTTCTCAAGAACAGGGCGGACCTTCGAGCAGCGCTTCTCTGCTCCTCGGGGAGCATCCAGAGCGACCACGGCGCCAGCTTCTCCCACGTTATTGGGACAACTACTCTGGATTTCCTAATCAGTGTTTTTCGTCGTCCTGAATCAAAACCTTTAGGCCTTAAATGTACAGTTTGTTACCCAGAAAGGTGATTAACAAGGAGTTCTTCCCTGGCTAATCGTGCCTAGGACAGAAGCTCTGCTAATAGTGACAGGTCCGTACTGCGACAAGCTAAAAGACAGTAGGCTTCAGCCCCAAATCTCTACTGGTTTATCAATAATCTTTCAATTTGAAGACTTATAAAACGATTTTTGGCCTCTGTTGAGAGTTTTCATGCAGTTTATTCCCCTAAATCTGACCAAACAGGTCAGTCACTTTTATACCATTTTGTACAATTACAGCTTCCAATTACTTCACATCTCACCAAAAGCCACCGTTTTTATAATAGTCTGCAAGGCCATACATGATACTCTCTCTGCTGCCGTATCTACCTGTCTTCTCTCTTACTTTGAAGCCACACTAGACTTTTGCTATTCTTTGAACACTGTTGGCGGCACTTCTGCCTCTGGGCCTTTGGGCTGGCTGCCCACTCCAGTTACAACCCTCTTCCTCCAGATATTTTCATGGCTCTCCTTCACCTCCTTTAGGCCTCTTGCTCACTTGTCACCTCTCAGTGAAGCTTTCCCTGACTACCATAATTAAAATTAAACCCACACACATACACTTTTGTTTTTCTCCATAAAGCTTTTTCCCCATGGCTCTCTTTACTATCTAACACGCTATTTATGAATTTGTTTATGATAAATATAAATTATTTTTATATTACTAAAATATAAGCTCTAGAAGGCTATAGCCAATCTTGCCAGTTTTGTTTATTGCTGTATCCCTAGTGCCTATAACAGCCTGCCACATAATGGGTGAATAAATATTAGTTGAGTGAATTGATGAACATTGGCAATTAATTAAAGAAATACAAATTAAGGGTGCCTGGGTGGCTCAGTTGGTTAAGCGACTGCCTTCAGCTCAGGTCATGATCCTGGAGTCCCGGGATCGAGTCCCACATCGGGCTCCCCGCTCAGCGGGGGGTCTGCTTCTCCCTCTGATCCCCTTCCCTCTCGTGCTCTCTGTCTCTCATTCTCTCTCTCTCTCTCAAATAAATAAATAAAATCTTAAAAAAAAAAAGACATACAAATTAAAGTAACAATGGGATTGTTGATGGGAATATAAAGTGGTACAGCTATTTTGGATACTGTATAAAACTCATCTAATCTTTTCCCAATATAGTGCTCACTTAGGCAGCACATATACTAATCTTTTCCCAATATAATTTTAATAGTAAGACTAGAAATTACAGGATAATATTTGGTAAAGTTCTATGTATGCAAATGTAGTGATCGGAAGGGGCACCTGCACCCCAATGTTTATAGCAGCAATGTCCACAATAGCCAAACTATGGAAAGAGCCCAGATGAATGGATAAAGAAGGGGTGTGTGTGTGTGTGTGTGTATACATTTATAATGGAATATTACTCAGCCCTCACAGAAAAATGAAATCTTGTTGTTTGCAACAACATGGATAGAACTAGAGGGTATTATGCTAAGCAAAATAAGTCAATCAGAGAAAAACAATTATCATATGATCTCACTGATAATGTAGAATTTAAGAAACAAAACAGAGGATCATAGGCGAAGGGAGGGAAAAATAAAACAAGATGAAATCAGAGACAGAGACAAACCATGAGAGACTCTTAATCATAGAAAGCAAACAGAGTTGCTGGAGGGGAGAGGGTGGGAGGATGGGGTAACTGGGTGATGGACATTAGGAAGGCATGTGATGTAATGAGGACTGGGTATTCTATAAGACTGATGAATCACTGAACTCTACCTCTGAAACTCATAATACACTATATGTTACTTGAATTTAGTTTTTTAAGATTTTATTTATTTGACAGAGAGCAAGTGAGGAAGCACAAGCTGGGGAAGAGGCAAAGGGAGAGGGAGAAGCAGGCTCCCCTCTGAGCAGGGAGCCTAATGATACAGGGCTTGATCCCAGGACCCTGGAATCATGACCTGAGCCCAAGGCAGAAGCTTAACCGACTAAGCCACCCAGGCGCACCAATTAATTGAATTTAAATTGAAAAAAAAAAATTTCTGTGTATGCTTAAAAGAAATAGATCAAGAAAAAGAGAGGATTTGGAAAAGTTAAATAATTTTTAAAGACAAATTTGGACTATTCAAAGAGAATTAGAGATTGACATAATAAATACGAGGAATGATTTAACATAGAAAGTGATACACTAATCACCATAAATGATATGGCTAGACTCTTCAGCAGACTCAAGGCCCAGGTGTGATATCTTAAGCCAAAGATAGAATACCTTATTTATTCTTCAGTGTGTAATTTGCTATATCTTTAAATTATGCTATCCTGAATATATATACACACATATACACACTGATATATCACTAAATATCAAATATTCTACCTTCATGGGAAAAATATTATTTCATGATGTTATATAGTTTATGCTTGTCAGCATCGTATTACACTTTGAATTCTAATGGTATAAATACTTAAGTGGTTTATATAGTAGATATATAGGTGAAACGAAATGAGATACAACCTTCACAATTCTACCAAATGTAACTACTAAAGTAGATTTAGTCTAGAGAAAAGATTAGTAAATTTGTATTGCCTTCCGAATATCAACATCACCAACCATTATGACGAATTTTTGTTGACATCATTTCATATACTAATCTGAACAATCACATTCAAATGTCTGTAGCCTTACTAAAATTGCCAAAAGTAAAATCATGATTTTAAATGATTAAATGTATGAACAACAAAAACACATATTTATGATCAAATATAATATTATATGGTGCAGAAGCATTCATGTGCTTGACAAGTCCAGCATGATTTTCTTTATCTGTTCCTTTTCCTGCTTTTTCTCCTCACATCCTGAGGAATCTCAGTTTGGTGAACAGAGATTCATCGTAGTCACTGTTGTCATAACATTTACAGTAAGATATCTGGGACAGTGACAGTCCAGGGGCTAGAGAACATTTCTGGCTGGCTAGAAAGCAGGACATTTTGCCCTCTTTGGAAGCAATCTTTACCTGCTTCTTCATCTGCCTTGTCAAGAACTTCAACCGCCTTTTCTTTGTTGTGATTATTACAGTATTGGCCTTTTCAGTAGATATTAGTATGGTGTTTTAAAATGTAGGTTTTAGGGGCACCTGGGTGTCTCAGTCGTTAAGCGTCTGCCTTCGGCTCAGGTCATGATCCCAGGGTCCTGGGATCGAGCCCCGCATTGGGCTCCCTGCTCAGCGGGAAGCCTGCTTCTCTCTCTCCCACTCCCCCTGCCTGTGTTCCCTCTCTCACTGCGTCTCTCTCTCAAATAAGTAAATAAAATCTTTAAAAAAAATAAAATGTAGGTTTTATTATTATTCATGTATGGTGAAGCCAACAGGTCAGGAGATGATTGCCACTGAAAAGACAGTTTGTTACTCACAGTTCCCAAAGGGGCGGGGGGGACACAACATGCCATGCAGGGCCAAATAGAAAATATCAGGGTTGGTCAGGAGGTGGAAGGAGCCAAGAGGAAACTATAGGCAGGAGTCCTTATTGTGGTTTCCATGGGGGGAAGGTGAGACAAGGTAGGATAAACAGGCTTAGAATTGGCTAGTTTTAATAATATCAGTGGGCTCTGGGGTATATTATAGGCTGTCTCTAGTTGTCTGGTACCTGGTCCTGGGATGATTAGGACAGAGGAATATTGCCTCCTGGACCATAAAAGCCTGGTGGAAGAAGGGATTCAGAATATGGGCTCTGGATTGGTTGTTTTGCATATAAAAGACATGCTGTGAATTAATAGAAAATATTTTGGTCCCTGCCCCAGCTCCTGGCATGGAGCTCCTGAAACCCTGTAATTTCCTAAGCGATAAGAACACTAGGAGCATCTCTTGTTCTAAGATTGGTCTCTCTCTCTCTCTTTTTTTTATTTTGTTTTTATTTTTATTTTATTTTTTTTAAAGATTTTATTTATTTGACAGAGACACAGCGAGAGAGGGAACACAAGCAGGGGGAGTGGGAGAGGGAGAAGCAGGCTTCCCACCGAGCAGAGAGCCCGACACGGGCTCGATCCCAGGACCCTGCGATCATGACCTGAGTGGAAGGCAGACACTTAACCAACTGAGCCACCCAGGTGCCGCCTCTTTTTGTTTTTTTTAAAGTAAGTTCTAGGCCCAATATGGGGCTTGAACTCACAACCCCAAGATTGAAAGTTACATGCTCTACCAAATGAACCAGTCAGGCACCCGTAATATTGCTCTTTGACTCTGTCTCTGACACAGAGCTTCTGAAACCCTTGTGATTTCCTGGGTGATAAGAGTGTCTTTTGTTCTACTGTGGTAATTCTGGGTGGGCTTCTGGCTGGCTCCTGGATGAGGGCTGGTCACCAGAAAGACCAAGATGTGACTAGAAGCTTAGAATTTTCAGCCCTGCCCCTCATACTCTTGAAATGGGACAAGGGCTGAAAATGGAGTTAATGATTGATGATGCCTCCATTAAAATCCCATAAGTACACGGTTCAGAGAGCTTCACGGTTGGTGAACAGGGGGAGGTGCTAGGAATATGGTGTGCCTGGGGGAGGGCATGGAAGCTCTGCCCCTTCCCACATACCTTACCCTATGCAGCTCTTTCCATCTGGCTGTTCTATCTTTTATTATATCCTTTAACAAACTGGCAAATATAAGTAAGTGTTTCCCTGAGTTCTATGAGTCGCTCTAGCAAATTAATCCAATCCAAGGAGGGGGTTATTGGAACCTATGCTCTGTAGCTGATTGGTCAAAAGCACAGGTAATAACCTGGGCGTGCAATTGGCATCTGAAGTGTGTGTGGGTGAGAGTAGGCGGGGGCTGTCTTGGGGGACTGATCCCTTATCCTGTGGGATCTGATGCAATCTCTAGGTAGATAATATCAGAATTGAATTAAATTGTGGGACACTTAGTTGGTGTGGCAGACAATTGCCTGTTGGTGTGTTCCAAAACTTCCAACAAACTCCAACTCTAGCAAGCTTCTTTACTGTTTTTTGTCCACAGCCTTCCTGGAGCTCAGAGCTAGCTATGGAGACAAAACAAGTGGACGGATAATGGATAGTCAGACTATGGGGAGTGATCTGTTGGGAAACAGGCTACTTCACTTTCCCTGTCTACTTTTTCATATAAATGTACTTTAAAATCTTATACATATATTACTAATTCAAATTATGCAGATCCACATGTCATGTGTTCTGATCTCCAGATTTGTTTTTAATCCCAGAAGTCTGAAATAGAGTGAAAAACCAAGTGGTTGTAGTTGGAACCCAAGAGTGGTTGGGACTTCACTGCAGAAACCACGTGCAAGTTAATAATGTTGTTGCATATCTCACAGTAGGCAAGGAGTTAGTTGAATGATTTTGTAGTACACCCTACAAAGATTTTATAATTACCCTAGCTAGAAAAGTATCCACGGGGAGAGGGGTTGATAAAGAAGAAGGGCTAAGAGAGAGACTTGTGTTCTTTCCATGTCCAAAGTTTTATTTTAAAAAAAGGTTAAATGTTTCTTATTCTGCCTTGAATGGCAATGTCTCCAAGTTCTCAATCAATATTCAATCCTATTAATCTGAAATGCCTGAATTTCTTGGCATTCTCTGCTTTAGATAGTTTCATAAAATATTTTTTTAAAAATATTAAAGGGGTAAGAAAAGTCTACCATCTTCATTTTGTAGATTAAGGAACTGACTAGAAAAGCCCCCAGAGCCCAGGTGGAGTGGTTTCCTGTTGAGTGTTGTTCCCATGGCGTCTCACAGTGATCCGCTGAATGTTGAACATTTGATGCGTGGTTGATCCTCAACCCTGGCACAGTAAATCACTTGGGGAACCACCGATGCCGAACAGCAGCCCAGACTAAATCAGACACTCGGGTGTCCCGTAAGACCCCAGAGTCAGTAATTTTTAAAACTGCCCAGGCAATTCCCATGCGCAGTCATGGGTGAGAACTACCGATTTAATAAAATTCCCCCTCTAAACGTGACATATTCTGTTTATAATGTATAGTTTTCTGCGATATTACCATTATTTTCATTTTATACATATGTAAAATATGTACACACAGAGATATAGCTATGTGCATACGTATACATACTAGTCTCCTTAGCATATATACTAATTTTAAAAATAATGTCAATGAAAACATTTTCACTCCTTCGGATTGGCACTTCTCTCCAATCCAGACCGCCAGTCTAACGACCAAAGCCGACCTTCCCCCGCTTGACTCCACCCCCCGACGTTTCGCGGCGGCGCGCATGCGCAACTCGCTTTCCCCGGAGCCCCAGCCGTCCGCGGCCACCCGCTCCTTCCCGGGCCCGTCTCGCCTCCGCCCCGCCCCGTCCCCAGGGTCCCACCCTCCGGTAGCCTAGCCCCGCCCCTGGCACCGCCCCTCGGGCTGGCTCGGCCCTCAGCTCCCGGCTGTCTGCCGCCGCTGGCCTGTCCAAAATGGAGGGCTCTCCACCGGCACCGTTTGCCCTCCGGCTGCTCCTGCTCGCGGCGCTGCCGGCCGCCGGGTGGCTGATGACGGTTACCAATGAGCTGCCATTGCCGCCCCAAGCCCCGAAGGTAGGGCAAGGCGGGCGCGGCTCGGCCGCTCCTTCGCACGGACCCTCCCGGGAGGCCCGGGCCGGAGCCGTGGGACTTTGGCGTCCGCATCGACGCCTCTTGCCACCGGCCGGCGGGCCAGGGGCAGGGGTCCGGGTGCCCAAGAGAGGAGTGGGGCGAAGCATCCAAGGAAATGGGGGCAGCCTAGGAGAAGGCGGCGAGAGAGCGAAAAGGGTTACTTAATGTGTGGTTAAGCCTAGTGCAGCGAAACTTAGGGATTCTTAGGGCAGTCCCAACTGTTGCCAGCCGGAGGGGGTTTTGCTGTCGAAAGTACGCGATCACAAGTGCTCTCAGGCTTTTGTAATGGCGCCTTCCTGGGGTAGAGCCGGCACTGGGGCCAGGCAGTGTTCGGGAAATGTGGAAGTGGCTGGGTGAAGAACAAGAGCGATTCCAGGCCACCTGTCTGCTCCCGCGGCGGCGGGAAGCACTGCCTTCCCCACGGCGTGCAGGGCTCGGGGGTGCGCCAACGCCGGGTCGTCGGGGCGGGAGAAGGAGAAGGGCTGGAGACCCGACACTTAACCCTGACGTCGTGCCTTTCTTTGGTGCATGTTAGGAGGAGTGGATCTTTAAGCGTGGCGGTACCAGCCTCACCAGCATCCACTGGAAACCGGCTGGAAACGCACAAATCCGATGCCCTGGGGGTGGGGCCCAATAATTTGTGTCAGCAAGCCCTCCAGGTGATTCTGAAGCTAGCTAAAGTTGGATAACCACTGCGCCCTTGTACTAGAGGGTATTTGGTTCTTCTCGCTTTTGCCGGGGAGTCATGCTTAAATAAACCAGTATTTGCCGTTCATCGATTGAATGTATGGTTGGGAAAAGTTTGAGGATTTTAAAATAGGAGTTTTCCCAGAATGAAAAGAAACAATACAGGTATACTTTTTCTTACTGGTCAAGACTTGAATACTCTAAATTCAGGGGTGACTTACACCATAAATATCACTTTAAAATTTTTTTTTTTACTTTTAATGACATTACTCTCTCTGAGAACAAAAATAACGAGGATATCTCACTTTCAATTCTGCTGGGACATTTCAAGAAGGCACAACAATGCAAGCCATAAGAACCACTTGTATCTGAAATTTTATGGACCACAGTCCATAAAAAATATGAATGTGATTGGTGAGCGCCAAGAGACCAAATAAAAATGAAATGATTCTTAAAGTTCTGGAACTCCATTGTTTTCCAAATTTTAAAGATTCATCATAATAACTTGTGAATCCAAGGATACTTAAATCTATAGTCTGAGAAAAATGCATTTTGAGTGCAAGCTGAAAGTATACTGTGCTGTGAGCTTAGCGAGCTCATCATTTCAGTCCTCCCTTTTTATGCCCTCCTTCCACTTTTGGAAAGTCCAGATCTAAACTCAGAATTTCATAGATGAAAGAAAGCTGAGCAGGGAGAGGGAGACTCTCATTCCTTGGAAATGTTTATATGGGAAGCTGAAGCCTCTTGATCTAAATTGTTCAGTGTTTTATTTTTTAATTTTTCCTTTCTTTTTTTTTAATGTTTAAGCCCCAGTTCGGGACTTGAGCTCAAGACCCTGAGATCAAGACCTTAGCTGAGATCAGCAGTTGGATGCTTAACTGACTGAGCCACCCAAGCACCCCTATTTTGAAAATTTTCAAATGTACAGAACATTTGAAAGAATGTTATGGTGGTCACCATGTTAGATGAGTGCCATCTAGTAGACTTTGGTGTAGTGATGGTGTTTGTCTGCTCTGTCCATTACAGTAGCCATCGGACTGCTGTGGTTAGTGAGTGCTTGAAATGTGGCTGACTAGGGAGACTGAGGAACTGGTTTTTAAACTTTTATTTATTTAATTTTAATTAATTTAAATGCAAATAACCACATGTGGTTATTGGATACCATATTGAATAGTGCAAACTTAGACCACCATTAATATTTTACTGTACTTACTTTATGCTTTATCACCTATCTGTTCATGTGTTCATTTTTGTATCTAACCTGATCTGAATGTAAGAAAACAAAGTCAGGAAAATTCTCTCAATGATGCAGATCTACTGGATTATAGGCATTTTTCTGTTTTGTTTACATGTGCAGTTGTTAGAAGTCGAGGTTACCCAGATTGTAAAATAATGCAAATTTTTATAGTACATTCTTCTAATATTAAAATAACTTGGTCACCAAAGAGAGGCATCCAGAGGACACATATTTGTAAATATTTATTTCATATATTTCCCTGAGACTTAATTCATTTATTATTATTATTTTTTAAGATTTTTATTTATTTAACACAGAGAGAGAGAGCACAAGTAGGCAGAGTGGCAGACAGAGGGAGAGGGAGAAGCAGGCTCTCCGCCGAGCAGGGAGCCCGATGCGGGGCTCGATCCCAGTACCCTGGGATCATGACCTGAGCTGAAGGCAGCCGCTTAACCGACTGAGCCACCCAGGCTCCCCGACTTAATTCATTTATTTTAAACGTGGTATCTATTACCTTTGTCCTTAGGAAGCCATGTGAACCAGCTGGGCATCTTGTGAGTGAAGGAGTTAGAGGAAGAATTGAAAATGGGTGGGTAGAAACTTCAGTTCCGCCACCCACTCTTTAAGTATCTGTCGTCCTGGCTCACAATCTTGAACTTCCAGTTCTGGTGGAGGTTCTCAGGAAGAGCAAGAAATATGACCTATCTCCGAACTTGGGCCCAGGAGGCAGTAAGGGATTAGGGTCTCCTCTGAAATGAAATCATTTCGAAAGAGCAAAAAAATTAATTGAATTTGGTTCCTGCAAAATACAGCAGGATAGTATCTGTTAATTGTCTTTTACAAACCCCAGATTTTACTAGGCAAGTGATATATGTAAGTGCAGTAAATTACTAACAATATAGTGTATGTTCACTACTGAAAGGCAGAAGCTAGGGAAAGGTTTCTTAGAATACGATCATTGGAGGGTTATCTCTGGCTGTTAGAAGAACAATAGAGTGTATAGTTAACAGATCCTCTAGTTTGAAAAGAGGAATTCTTGGCTGGAATTAGAACACAAAAAAATATAACCACCAGTTTGATGACTTACTGAATGTTGGTTTGTTCTAGAGATGAGTGTACTGGTTCTAGCCTATGCTTAGTTCTAGATTAGGATGGACCAGGCTGATTCTTTTTTGTTGTTGTTGTTAAAGATTTTATTTATTTATTTGACAGAGAGATAGCGAGAGCAGGAACACAAGCAGGGGGAGTGGGAGAGGGAGAAGCAGGGAGCCCGATGTGGGACCTGATCCCAGGACTCTGGGATCATGACCTGAGCCGAAGGCAGACGCTTAACGACTGAGCCACCCAGGCACCCGGACCAGGCTGATTCTGAAGCTTCATAGGCCCCCATGCAAGTTGGCAAGTGTCCCAAATGTATGGTATAGGCTTTCCATGCTTAGGGTCCTGTTCCTTGAGTAGAATCACTTCAACCTCATAAAATCACTTCAGTCTTATTCTCTCATTTGTTGGAAATATATAAAGTATTAGAGATAGTCATGGTGCCAAGAGATACACTTGTATATTATTTTGACTATGAATAATTTTCCTATTTTCTAAGTTAAGAATACCCCCCAGGAAAAAAATATTTTTTTAATTCTAGGATAACAGTGTCTAACTGTGAATAAACGTAGGGAAGGATTTGCTTTACAAATGACAAATTGTAATTCCTGTGAGTATTGGTGAATACTTCTTAAAATTGTGCTTTCTTCTCTTTAGAAAGCAGGTCATTAATAAACTTAAATATTTGAGTAACTGCTTTTGAGCATACCTTGAGAGGCACTAAAGCGGACTGTGCACAGTACATACTTCTCCACAGACACTAGGGGACATATTTAAGAAGAAGGGTTAGAGCAGGGATGCCTGGCTGGCTCAGTTGGAGGAACATGCAGCTCTTGAGTTCGAGCCTTACACTGGGTGTAGAGATTACTAGGAAAAATAGGAAAATTTTTAAAAAAGAAGAAGAAGAAGGGTTAGAGCAGTTTTGTTTATGAAAACAAAAAAATTGGAAAAGACTCAAATGTCCATTGATAGTGGAACACATAAGTAAATTGGTAATCATTTGATGGGCTTTTATACAGCACTGTAAATAAATGTCTTCACCTGCAGGCATCAACAGTTTTAAATAAAAGAAGTTCCAGAAGAATACATACAAAATTGTTTTACATAAAGCTTAGAAACAGATAAAACTAAACAACATATTGTTTAGAGAGAGACAAGCACGGTAAAACTATAAAGAAAAGCAAGAAATGATTAACGTGGAAGACAATATAGGGATTCCTTTTGAGGGGAGGGAGGGGAACAGGACAAAGAGGGTCACGCGGGGGACTTGGGAGGTGTAGACAATACTTGAGTTTTTAACCTAGGTAGTAGGTACGTGAGTGTTATTTTTTTTTAAACTCTACATTTGCATATTATATGCTCGTAAATGTGACATATTTCATAATTAAGTGGAAGAAATACAGATTATGAAAAGTTGGAATTGTGAGGACATAAAAAAGGCTGTAAAAATAAAAATGCTGGCTTTTAAAAAAATGTTCTTTAGATGTTATAAGCGGTTATACAATAAATATAGTTGAGGGGAAAAGAAAAAGAACTGAGCTGTTTTTACTTTGTGAAATGCATTACCTATCCACTTTATATATGTTTTGCAGGACAGCATCAGAATTAATGTAACTACCCTGAAAGGTGATGGGGAAGTATCTAAAGAACAGGTTTGTCTCTTTTGGATTATGTTTTAATATATCACTTAGCGAAGTAGTAGGCAGCCTATGTTATTTTTCCCTGCACATCTAATTTAGTTAGATAATGTATTTTTGACATGAAGAATTTGTCATCATTTACAAACCATTGGAATTAATGTATATGCTGCTTTATTTTAAGGTTGTTCTTAACATAACCTATGAGAGTGGACAGGTATATGTAAATGACTTCCCTGTAAATAGTGGTGTAACCCGAATAAGCTGTCAGACTTTGATAGGTAAGTACTACTAAATTATTTCCATAATTGTTCCGTTTTTAGTAATACTAAACTCGTGAAACACGGTTCTTTGATGTGATGTATTTCCATTTTAAAATAATAATGTACATCATTACTGGAATGTATAATAAAACTAATGTGTTTAAAATTCAAATCCTACTTTATATTGGTTATTCCTGGCATATTCACATTTCTTTCTCATGAGATTGTCATTGACTGGAGCTGCATTTCTGGTAGGTTGATATCAATGTAAGAATGTATGGAGAGGTAATAAGTAGAGATTTACAAGTACGAGGCAAAATCTTGGAGGAGTGCTTATCACAGTTGTAAGAAAATAGAAAAATAAATTGTTGCTCTAATTCTCTAGTTTTCTGTTTCTTCTACCCTTATGTCCAGATAACATTTTTTTAACCTTTTAAAATCTTGAGTTGTTTAAAGACAAGCAAATATGTTATATGTTATGTTATATCACAGTATTTGGAGGAAATAAAGAATATGAGAAATATGTATAGTATTCTTGTAACATATGCATTGAAGGCAGTAAATTTTTCTCTAAACAATTGTATTTTGTGCTTGATTTGTTACGTACTTTCATTGTCATTCAGTTCACAGTGTTTTCCAGTTATTTGTCTTGATAGTCTCTTGTCCTGTGGGTCATTTAGAAGTTAAGGTGCTTAATTTCCAAACGTTTTGGAACTTCTGTTTTTATTGTTTCCACCTCTGTCATCAGAGGTACACTGTGTGTAATTTTAACCCCTGAAATTAGAGACTTGCTCTGTGGCTTAGCAGATGGTCAGTTTTAAAAAATGGTGATGTCCGTGTGTCCTTGAAAAGAAAGTACATCATATAATTACTTGGATATGATGTTCTATATATGTCAGGTAAAATTTTTTGTTAATCATATTGTTCAGTCTGTTAGAGAAGTACTGCTTTTTCTGTTTGTTTGCTTGTTCTATCAGTTATTGAGAATGGTATGTTAAATCTCTACTCTCTAGATTTGTCTGTTCTCCCGGCTTTGTCAGTTTTTGCTTTCTATATTTTGACATAATATTACCAAATTCGTACAGATTTGAACTATTATGTCTTCCTTGTAGATTGATTTTTTTATCATTGTAATATGGCCTTCTTTATCTCTAGTGATATTTTTGCCTTAAAGTCAGCTTTATCTATATTATTTTAACAGTAATTGCTTTTTGGCCAGGCACAAGTTGGTGGGAGGTGGATTGTTGTGTGGTATCTTTCCATTTTCTTTCAATCTTTCTGGGTCCTTATAATTAAGGTGAATCTGTTATAAGCAGCATATACTGGTGGGTCTTATTTTAAATCAGTCCGTCAATCTGTCTTTCATTTTGGATTTTGATTTATTTATATTAATGTAATAACTAATATATTTGGATTTAAGTCTTTAATCTGAATCATTTGTTTCCTATTTGTGTCCCACTCCCCATTCCGTGTCCCTTTTTCTTCTCCTTTTGGCCCTCTTCTAGGTTATTTTTTCTTTCATCATTCGCCTCTATCTTGTTGGTTTTTATATTGTTTTCCTATTTTTTTTTTAAGATTTTATTTATTTATTTGACAGAGAGAGACACAGCGAGAGAGGGAACACAAGCAGGGGGAGCGGGAGAGGGAGAAGCAGGCTTCCCGCTAAGCAGAGAGCCCGATGCGGGGCTCGAAACCAGGACCCTGGGATCACGACCCGAGCTGAAGGCAGATGCTTAACGACTGAGCCACCCAGGCGCCCCTTTTCCTATTCTTTTAATGGTTACCTCTGAGATCAATAAACTAGTATTTTTATCACTTCCCAAACAAAGCAGGAACCTCAGAACATGGAAACTCCATTTATTCCCTTTCTACTTTTGTGTTGTTACTGTCCTACATTTTAACTCTCTGTGTTCTTAAATTCTAATATTACGTACTTGCCTGTAATTATGTAACATAATTGTTCTTACTATATTGTGTAATCCAGTACTCATTTATGTTTACCTTAATGGTTGCCCTTTCCATAGCTCTTCATTCCTTTCTGAATGAAGAAATAAATTTAGGGGAACAAGAACCACAAAACCCACATCTGTCTAGAGGCACATAGACACTGAATTAACGTGTATGTGTGTGTTTCTTGTTCCCCTTGGGGCTTATCTTCCCCCTGCCTAAAATATTCCCCTTAGTAGGGGATCAAGAAATCCACTTAGTGCAGATTTGTTAGCTGTGAAGTATGTGAGCTTTTGTTTGAAAACATCTTTACTTTGCCTTCATTTTAGGAGGATCTTTTTATTGGGTAGGGAAACAGGTTAGTACTTCCTAGGTTAGCATTTTTTTTTTTAAGATTTTATTTATTTGACAGAGAGAGAGAGATAGTGAGAGAGGGAACACAAGCAGGGGGAGTGGGAGAGGGAGAAGCAGGCTTCCCGCGGAGCAGGGAGCCCGATGCGGGGCTTGATCCCAGGGCCCTGGGATCATGACCTGAGCCGAAGGCAGACATTTAACAACTGAGCCACCCAGGCGCCCCTAGGTTAGCATTTTAAAGACCAATTTCATGATCTTCTCACTTCTGTGGTTTCTGTTGCGAGTCAGCGTCAGGCTTGTTGCTCCAGGGAGGATAAATTAAGGTTGGGTTTTTGTTTTTGTTTTTTTCGGTTGCCCTTAATATTTTTTTCTTAGTTTTTGGTTTTCAGTAGTTTCACTGTGATGTGCCCAGGTGTAGGGTTCTTTAATCTGTGACTTGATGCCTTCCTGGAAAAATTTTTGACCATTGTCTTTTCAAAAAGTGCCACAAGTCCTCTTTCTTATTCCCTTCTTGCTTTTCATTTACATGTATGTTTTCACAGGGTTCCATATAGATTTTACACTGTTTTCTGTTTTTTTTTTTCTATCCTTTTTTTCTTTTCATCCTCCCCACACACGAATTCATCAGCTCTGCCTAATTGAGTTAATTTCATTTACTGGACTTTACTTCTAGGATGTCCATTTTATTCTTCTAAAAAATTTTTTTTGAAGATTTCATTTATTTATTTGACAGAGAGATAGAGAGAGCACAGGTAGGCAGAGCGGCAGGCAGAGGGAGAGGGAGAAGCAGGCTTCCCGCCAAGCGGGGAGCCCGACGTGGGGCTCGATCCCAGGACCACGGGACCACAACCCAAGCCGAAGGCAGCCACCCAGGGGCGCCTCTTTTTTCTTTTTTTTCCACCTTCGCCCCGGCCCCGGGTTCTGGCCCCACCCTTTTTTTTTTTTTTTTTCAATTTTTTTTATTTTATATTTTTAATTTTGATTTTAATAGCTTACACTTATCTGGTGAAATTCTCCATTTTATCATCTATTTTTTTTAAGATTTATTTATTTATTTTAGAGAGAGCATGAACGGGGTGGGGGCAGAGGGAAGAGGGAGAGAATCTCAAACACACTCTGCACTGTGCATGAGCCCAGCAGTAGGGTGTGTGGTCCCACGGCAATGAGATCACCACCTGAGCCGAAACCAAGAGTCAGATACCCAACAGACTGCATCACCCAGGTGCCCCTATTTTTTTCTTTTTCTGTTTTTTTTTAGATTTTGTTTATTTGAGAGAGAGCATGAGCAGGGGACGGGGCAGAGGGAGAAGCAGACTCCCTACTGAGTGGGGAGCCTGACGTGGGGCTCGATTCCAGGACCCTGGGATCATGACCTGAGCCAAAGGCAGACACTTAACTGACTGAGCCATGCAGGTGCCCCATCATCTATTTGTCTTGAACCTATTACTTACAGTAAATTTAAAGTTCATGTCTGCCCAGTCTAATTTTTTGAGCCCCTCTGGATCTGTTTTGTTTTGATTCTTCTCCTTCAATATATTATTTTTGAAATTGTGTATGAAAAGTTATAAAGTCTCTGGATAATATTACCTTACTCCAAAGAGGATTTACTTTATTTTAACCCCTGGCAGGCATGATAATAAGGGGCAGAATACCTTAATTTTTAAATCAAGGATTGGGTTGATTAAAGGCTGGATTCTCATCTTTGTAAGGCTTAGTCTATTTCTTATTAACTGTTATTCCTCAGATGTAGCTCATCATAGGTCCCAAGTGAAAACTTGGGGGTGTTTATGAGGGCCCCTTCTTTTGTGGTTCCCACACTCCCACTGTCATGAGCCTGCCAGAGGTTCTGCTTAACTTCTTCTTAGTGTCTTAGGTATAGGGTCAGTTTCTCAGCCCAGCCTGACTTACTAATCAGTGCATGTTTTGGGCCGGGGGGGGGGAGGGGTGGAAGATTGCATAGAATGTTCACTTCTATTCTTCCCTTCTCTCTAGGATCTTGTCACAAGTCCTAGATACTTTGTAGCCATAATCTTTATTGTATGCCCCTCTACGTGGGACTGCCAAAATCTGCCCATTTAGCTCTGTTTAGCTTCTCTGCCTCTGAGGCATTACTTTCTATTGAGCTCTCCAGCTTCTCTACCTGTTCCGCTTGGGAATCAGTAAATGCCTTGGGAGGGCGCTGGCTAACTTCTTAGCTCTACGCTGCCTCTAGACAGATGTGGGTTTTGAGTGTATATGTGTGTGTTTCTTTTTTTACATCTTTTCTAGTGGCTCTCGGTGAGAAGGTTGGCATACAACAAGCTAATTGTTCATAGCTAGGAAAAGAAGTGCCGTTATTGGTTTAAGTAATGATTCCATTGATGGCATATTCATTAGGAATTTGCCACAGAGTGTGACCTGGCTGCCCTCTGTATTACTGTATGACAGTCACCTTGCTGGTCATCCCAGTTGTTGCATTGAGTTTCTTTGATGGCTGAAGTAAATGCCCATCCTATCAGTTACAACAACCTTCAAAACAAATACAACAACAACATGAAGTCTTCTTCTTCTTAATGCTTTTAAAAACAACTTCTTTGTTAGGTGTATTAGTTAGTTGTTGCTATGTAACAGTTTAATTCTAAACTTAGTAGCTGACAACAGTATTATCTCATGGCTCCTGTAGATCAAGAACCTGAGCTTGGCTTAGCTGGGGAAGATCTGCTTCCTAGCTCAATCATGGTTGTTGACAGGATTTAGTTCTTGTGAACTGTTGGACTGAGGCCTCCATTCCTCGCAAGAGGTTGGCCGCAGGGCTCCCTCATTCCCTGGCCGCATGGACCTCTCTGTGGGCGTCTCACAACATGGCAGCCGGCTGTATCAGTGAGAGGACGAGGGAGACTGCCGGTAGGAGCGAATACTCACAAGACAGAAGGCACAGCCTTTATAATCTAATCACAGAAGTGACTTTCCATCACTTTTACTTTATTCTGTTTGTTAGGAATAAGTCATGAGGTCCAGCCCACACTTAGTGGGAGGGAATCACACAAGGACATGAATTGCCGGAGTCAGGGGTCATGGAGAGCCATTTTTGAAAGCTGCCTACCGCAGTCAGGAAAGTCAGAATATCAAGGGCTTTTTTGTTTTTAATTTTATTTTATTCTACATCAGGGGTGCCAGATTTGGGGGCTGAAGAGTCACCACTTTGATGTCTTTATATGACTGCATTTTCTCATCCATTGAATCTCTTGGGGCCTAGTGCACCAGCCTTTGGACAGACAGATAAGCTGATGAGGAGCCTACTGGTCTGTGAGCAAGACCAGTGGGCAACCAGGGAAAACGCTGAGCTGGACCACAGGAGAGGGGAAGTTTTACAGTTCGGAGCCGTAGAGGATGGGAGGGAGGTTAGGCAGACCAGAGAGAGAAGAGCAGCAAGTCCCCCCAGGAGGAGCCTGAAGAAGGAGCATTCAGAGAACTAGCCAATAAGTCAGAGGGATGCTGCTTGAAGGTGTTTGAGCAAGGCGGCTGTATCATCAGAACTCGGTTGCAGAAGACTAATCTGGCACCGTTACATGAATGCTGTGAAGGGGAGGGACTAAAGAAGGGAACAGTTAGGTAACTGTTATGATGGGCAAGTAGTTGATGAGCTACATATTGGATGGGGAGGTAGCGGGGCATGGAAATGACAAATACAAGAGAAGCTGGACCTGGAATGGCCCAAAGGAAGCAACTAACTGGATACAGGAAATGAGGGTGAAGAAATCAAATGTAACCTTGCAAGTCTGGAGAAGGGTGGATTTATTTACAGAAACAAGGACGTCAAGGAGGAACAGTTTTGTGAAGACTTAGGTTGAACTAAAATGTTAGGTCACTTGGTTCTCAATGGAAATGTCTGTACCTGTTTACAAAGTTAGAAATGGTAGTCTGTACCCCCCAGAGATTTTGATTTATTGAGATTGAGATGAGGCTCTGGCCCCTGTACCATTCCCCAGCTGATTCTGATGCATTGGTCGGATTTAGAACCACTAGACCGGTGTTTGAATAGTACTGATAACTTATGATGGCATATTTTTTTAAAATTATGCATTTATAATTCTGGACGGAATCACTACTGAACAAAAGCCATAGAACAATAAACACGATGCATACTGTCAAGGGGACACCGCCTAGTCAAGGAGACAGGCTTATAAACGAAGAGCTACACTGCAAGAAAGTTAGTGCTTAAAAAAAGGCATGAACTCAGCGATATAGGGGTACAGTAGCTAGAATTACTTAAGTAGGAGTTTATTAAAAATAGATGAGGAGCGAGTGAGTAGTAGAGAACATTCCAGATAAAGGGGAATAGCCCTATAAAGGCACAGAATCCATTTAAACAGCTGGATCTGTATGCAGAATATCCATCTGGGTTCCTTTTTGGCTAACAATCCTTATACGATAACATTTGAGGGACTAACGTTTGAGAAACTAAATGTTCCTTTTGCACTAGTTTCATTGATTTATATTGATTTATCTTTTTGCGTAGTGTTTTCTGCCTCTGTAGGGTAGTCACTGGCTCTGTGGATCAGCTGCACTGTCACACCCCTCCTCCACTGCTGGGTTTGGGGGGGGTTCTTCGCTAGAGAGGGATATGACCAGCAGCTAATCCTGCCCTATTGTCCCTTAGTGGGGAGTGATTACAGGGCTGTCCCATCCTCTTCCCCATTCCTGCCCTCTCCAACAGCAACAGGTCACTTCCTGGAGAAAGAATTGAGAAAACAACTCCGTGTCCTTACTGCTTGGGCCCCTTGTATCCCTGGATTTTGTGAATGAGTGAAGGGATGAATGAATGGACTTACTTTACTATAACATGGGATTAGCTGTGTCTTCTGGCCTGCTTCTAGGTAGTTATGCCTTGTTCGTTCCTCCTTGACAAACTATCTAAAAGAATAGGAATGATGTTGCTAGCATGGTAGTCTAAAGACCATCAAGCGTTTTTCCCTTTTCAAATGACCGTAAACATTGTGAAGATTTGTCAAGTTGTCTTTATTTTCATAAATTCTGTAACATCAGTGAAGTCAGAGATTAAGAAAGGCAAAGAAATTATTAACACAACTGTCTTGTTCCATGTAAATGTCATCAAAATAATCAAATTCAGTAATAGATTTGGTGGCATTTGTTTTGTTCAAAGCTGTCCCTTCTTTTTTTTATAGTGAAGAATGAAAATCTGGAAAATGTGGAGGAAAAAGAATATTTTGGAATTGTCAGTGTAAGGATTTTAGTTCATGAGTGGCCTATGACATCTGGTTCCAGTTTGCAACTAATTGTCATTCAAGAAGAGGTAGTAGAGATTGATGGAAAACAGGTAAGATAATATGATTATTAGTTGGGAATTAAACTCTAAAGATTTATGCTGGGTATTATGCCTGTGTTGTATTATTATTTATTTCTGGCTTGATAAGGAAAAATGGTACCCTAATGTTGCCTGTATACAATCATTTAGAATTTTTTTTTTTTTAAGATTGTATTTATTTATTCATGAGAGACAGAGAGAGAGACAGAGGCAGAGGGAGAAGTAGGCTCCCAAGGAGCAGGGAGTCTGCTTCTCCCTCTGACCCTCCTCCCTCTCATGCTCTCTGTCTCTCATTCTCTCTCTCGCAAATAAATAAAATCTTTAAAAAATAAAAAAATTAAAAAAATTAAAAAATAAAATAAAATATAAACATTAGTAAATAGAGCAAGTGAGTGAAGGGAATGAAGTGGGATGGAGAGCAAGCTTGTAACACTGAATGCTACAACACTCAGATTAAAGTTGCTAATTAAATGCCTCAAAGTGTGGGGAATACCGAGTGATTGTGAAGAGGGTAAGTTTTTTAGTTAAAGAGAACAAGGAGGAAAAGTTACGTTTAGAGTCTTACGGGGTTGTGCCATTATTTAAAATAAAGAATAATTGTTTTTCTTTCATAGGCTCAACAAAAGGATGTTACTGAAATTGATATTTTAGTTAAGAACCAGGGAATACTCAGACATTCAAACTCTACCCTACCTTTGGAGGAAAGCATGCTGTATTCTATTTCCCGAGACAGTGACATTTTTTTTACCCTTCCCAACCTCTCCAAAAAAGGTACTTTGAAAGAGTGTCACTTAAAGTGTTAAGGAAATCATTTCTTTAGTGGATAGCTTCCTAACTGTAGTTAATGTGTTTGGAAGTAGGCTTCTTCCAGAAATGCTTTATAACACCACTATTACTTTATATGTCCATTTAAGAACTTCCGGAACCTATCTTGAGTCTTAATAGAAAGTGATCAAAACAAAAAGTGATCAGTGATGACTGCTTGGTGACATTTTGTGGTAAATAGCTACCCTTACTCTGGGCAATCGTCACCAAATACACAATAAGAATATTGTTTAGGTTCATTTAGAGAAAGAAGTATTCATTTTTTTCTATTGAAACATGGAACTTTTTGAAAATTTGACTTTCTGCTTTCTGTGTGATAGAATCATAACTGGTATAGCTTCCTATAACTGTCTGAGTTTATGGCATTTAAACATGAACAATCAAATGTTATTTTTTTTTCTCCTACGGCAAAGTATATTCTTAGTATCCTGCATGTGTTTGGCATAGTAACATTAGAACTAGTAAGAGAGACAGGAGCATGTAGCTAGTGTTTTGGTAACGTGGCTCTTCCTTCTCAGTAGAAAGTGTCAGCTCACTGCAGACCACCAGCCAGTATCTTATCAGGAATGTGGAAACCACCGTGGATGAAGACGCTTTACCTGGCAAACTACCTGAGACTCCTCTCAGAGCAGAGCCTCCATCTTCCTATAAGGTAAATCAGGTATTTGGGATTATCTTTATATTACAGACATTTGTGGAAGAAAATAGCATTCCAGATGAGGTGGAAACCATGAGGATTGGGAGTGTGAAACATCGTTATTAATAGTGGACTCATCGCTGTTGCAGTGTGAGCTTTTCAGGTTTTCCCATTTTCAAGTTTCATGTAATAATACAGTTAGATAATGATTATCAAGTCATTGGATTTCATTTTGCGGGGGGCTTTTCAGTTCCAGGGTCATTCCCATATTCCCGTTTATTGCTTCTGTGACTGGTACCTGGCGCATGCGCGTGCTCACGCACAGTACCCTCGGGATCTTCACGGGGACCGAGCGCCCGTGGTGAAGGGTGTACTTTAAGGAGTCGAACCGCGTGGGTTTGAATTCTGGTTCTGCCACGTACTAGTTGTGTGATCTTGGACAAGTTCTGAGTCTCTCTAACCTCAGTTTCTTTATCTGTACAATGGGGCATCCACTTTAATCGGTAAAATCATGCAGTTGTTACCAGGATTAAATAAACTGGGTGCAAACGTAAGTGTGTATTTCTACCTATTAAGTATTCCTGTATTACTAAGGGCATGATATGGCTGCCTGGAAATATATTCGTGGTTCATACTGAGTATCTTGATACCTCTGTATGTATTAGCTAGGCCTCTTACTTGAAATAATTTCTCTTTAAGTGAGCAAGGTCTGTGGTTAGTCTCAAAGGATTCCAGAGGCTTCTTTTAAGTTCCCACTGAAGGTTGGGATTGCTTATTTGGGGTTGCTGGAGAAACTCTGGTCACTTTTTGCTGCCCGAACGCCAGCACCCTCACCCTGCCCACCTGCCTCCCTTGGAGCGAGGCCTCCCACACCATCCGTGCGCCTTAGTGTCTCCTCTGAGTCTCTAACTACAATGACATGTTTTGTGCACAGTGAATTCCCCATCTGGGCCAAAAGCCACAAACAGACGTTTGTCTTTCTCTTCTGCGGTTGTCCTCCAACTATTAGAAACCCACGGTTGCCCAAATTTGGTCTGTTTTGCGTAGACTAGCCGAACCTCTTACCATGTAGCAATAACTTCCACTTAATTTATAGACAATGGTATAAATAATTGTAAAGGATAACAAAGTAACATTCCTATGCCTGTATTATTAGAACATAATTTTTAAGATTGTAAATAACTTTATCAAGGTACATTTTAAAATAAAATGCACCCATTTAAAATGTACAGTTATTGGTAAATGTAGGCACCCATGAAACCAGCATCACAGTCAAGATACAGAATTTTATCATCACCTAAAACTGGAACATGATTTTTAAAGTCTCTTAGAGATCGAATGATACTTGGCTTGTCTAATCAAAACTCCTTTTTTAGGTGATGTGTCAGTGGATGGAAAAATTCAGAAAAGATCTGTGTCGGTTCTGGAGCAGTGTTTTTCCAGTATTCTTTATGTTTCTCAACGTCATGGTGGTTGGAATTACAGGAGCAGCTATGGTAATAACCATCTTAAAGGTGCTCTTCCCAGTTTGTGAATACAAGTAAGTAATTATTGTTTTTGAAACAGCATTAGTGTTTTTATTTTTTTAAAAAAAGCAAGGTTTGTTGAGTGATAGCAAAGTGATGGTACAAAGCTCCCAAGGAGGGAGGGGACCGAGAGGGTTGCCCCAGCATTCGTGTTTTTTTTTTTAAGATTTTATTTATTTATTTGAGAGAGAGAGAGTGAGCAAGAGAGAGCAGAGCCGGGGGAGGGGCAGTGGGAGAGAGAGGAGCAGACTCCCTGCTGAGCAGGGAGCCTGATGCAGGACTCGATCCCAGGACCCTGGGATCATGACCTGAGCCGAAGGTAGACGCTTAACCATCTGAGCCACCCAGGTGCCCCTTGATTTTTTTAACCATAAGAAATTATTTTATAAATGTAAAAGCGAATTTATTGTTAGCATTTTTACAAGTTAAAACAGGGGGCACCTGGTCGACTCACTTGGTGGAACATGCAGCTCATGATCGTGGGGTCATTAGTGGGAGCACCATGTTGGCAGTAGAGTTTACTCAGAAGAAAAAAAAAAAGAAGTTAAATAGTCATTTTAGTAGTCTTGACTGAAGTAAATCTCACACAGTGAGCCACAGTTTTTGGCTTAAATTATATTGTACTATGTTGGAAAAGCCATAGGATTTATAGGAAAAAAGACCCAATTCAAACATTCACTTTTCAAGCACTTGCTTGTCGTAAGGTCTTTGAAACTCCCGTTTCTTCATGTGTAACATTGAACTAATTCCTCCCTTAAAGGGTTTGTTAAAAGGCCATCATGCAAGCAGAGAGCCTGCGGAGTAAAGAAATACTAGTATCCTTCCCACCTTTTAGTTTGGTTTCCCCTGAAGAATTCCCATTTCCTGTTTCTTTCTGAAAATGAAAATTCTGGAACTTAATAGTTTCTTCCTTTTTCCTTTGACTTCCAGGAAGCTCAGGACCTTTTTTAACTTTATTAGGTAAATCTGCCTAGAAAACCACTTTTTTTTTACAGTTCTTTTACCAAATGTTTTGTTATGGGCTTCTCTTTGGGAAGAGACGCAGTGCAAAATTAAAAACCAGATTTGCAGTATACTTTTATCAATGGCAGTTGTACTAAGGATACTTTCTGGTAGTAAAAGATTGCGTCAGTACAGAAATACAGAGAGCAATTAACTTAAAATACCTCTTCATTTCCCTGAATCGGAACGTTACCTTATTATAAACCAAATTCCCACATACATTCGTGTTATTTCTGGACTCTTCTTCATGCCGTGACGGTAGCACGGTTTTAATCACTGTACTGCTTTAAGAAAACCGGGCAACTGTCTCTTCTCCCCATTGTTCTTTTTAAAAAATGTTACAGCTATTCTTGGGCGCCTGGGTGGCTCAGTCGTTGAGCATCTGCCTTCGGCTCAGGTCATGGTCCCAGGGTCCTGGGATCGAGCCACGCATCGGGCTCCCTGCTTCTCCCTCTCCCACTCCCCCTGCTTGTGTTCCTGCTCTCGCTACCTCTGTCTCTGTCAAATAAATAAATAAAATCCTTAAAAAAATACTTAAAAAAAAAAAATGTTGCAGCTGTTCTTGCTATACTCCCTTGTGAACTTTTAGAATCAGCTTGGTCAGTTCTATAAACAACTTAACTTCTGTTGACATCTTGATTGGGATGAGACTGAACTTGCAGAACAGGTCTTGGATCCAATCCAGAGACCTCCTCTTTGGTCAGATACTTAAGTAACAAAAGGGAAAATACTGCCTAAAGATCCTTGAGGTAGCCTTGTCTTACTATCAAACTGTAGACAGAGGAAATATTTAATTTCTATTTTTATATTTCAGAGGAATTCTTCAATTGGATAAAGTAAGTGTTATACCTGTCACAGCTATCAACTTATTTCCGGATAATCCTGAGAAAAGAGCAGAAAACCTTGAAGATAAAGCATGTGTTTAAAACACCATCTCAAATCATGGACTCTGAATTAGTCTTTTGGCTCTAAATTTGCCACTTGAATAGAATTTTCTTTAAATCGCTAAGAATCTGTTTATACACTAGGGAAATTGCTGAACTCCTAAAACTGCCTAAAACTTGACCTTGAAGTGACAGGTTAAAGTTCACCTTATTCTATAACAGGGCTGGCTATTCAGATGATGAATTAAGGGAAATTTAAATGAAGTAGAAGAGAAGATGTGAAGAAACTTCAAAATTACCAAAAAAAAAAAAAGGGCAGGACAAAATGCCACGTGCCAATACTTTTCAAGGTGCCTTTGTAAGGGAAATTCTGTCCACTTAATTACTATAATATATGAGACTTTATGAAAAGCACTTTATGAAATTCTAATTTAAAAGCTCAAGAATTTAACATATTTTTTTATTCAGTAAAATGTGCCTTTATATTAAGTATGTGACTCAGTATAAAATCACTGAAGTGTATCATGATTTGATTGTATCCTGTACCAAGACTACTTACCTGAATGCACCAGGATTTAAAAATAGTAGTGACATGTTTTCACTCTAAAATAAACTTTTTTTTTGAGGAAACAGTATAGAGTTTTGGTATAAAAACATTTCCCAGGCAAGAACTGCTTCTGTGTTTAAGAGCTCCTTTCACATACACTGGCTGAAACCAGGGCTCAGATGAGTTAAGGAGTCCATCCATCAGTGTCCTGGAATTTGACCGTGCCCTTGCTCTCGTGGTTCTTAGTGCTATTTACCCTTCAGCAGTGTTTGGTCTTTTTTTTTAACCATCACTCACACTGACATCTATTTTATGTGATCTAGTACATAAAATACCTTTATTCCAAGTGGTAGATATTTCCTACCATTTTATTAATTTTTTATTGCAACTCATCATTTTAAACGTATCGTTCAAGAAAGTAATGACTGGTTTTTAAAACCACCTTAAGCAGGGAGGGGGGGCAAAAGTAAAACCCCCTTAGAGTTAGGCTAAATAGGTATGTATGTATGGGGGAAGGATGACAGGTAGCAGAGTGAAGAAGTGAGGTTTCATTTTGCCTGTTTTTAATAAGGAAAACAGCCCTGTGAAACACACTTTCTCCATATTATAGAAGAAGAAATAATAGCAGGAGATTGTTTGATCCTCACATCACCCAGCTAGTAACACTTTACGTCCTTCCTCTGTCCTTTAAGATGCTAGAAATCTCCAGTTCTGACTCCAAGTAATGACAGGGTCTACTGCATCCATTAAGTTTACAGAGGCTCTAGTGAGGAGACTCACGCAGGGGGCTACGTGGCCCATTGCACAGTGTGGGCTTCAGCAGAGTCCTGTCCTGCCTTCCCTCCCTACCAGTGAGACCTGGGACCGTGGCATGCTGCTCTTTTCTATGGTTGGGATGATACAGTAAGTTATTTTTTAAAAAGTCCTAAATGGGTATCTTACCTATAAGGTCTTATACCATTAACTTTCATTTATTAACTTACCGTTGCACCATTATTTTCATTATGCTTTGTATCCACGAGTGAACGGGTTCATGAGTTTCATTCATTCGAGCACAGTGAGCAGCACTGGCTTATGAGCATCTGCTTGCCTACAGGGCAGCCTCGTATGTAGGCAGGATAAGGTCAAGCAAGAGTGTGTATATGTATGTATTTTTTTTTTCTTTTTAAGTGCATTATAAAATGAAGGGTCTTTAAAGCTCTCCCAGGAAGAGCATGGAAGCTACTGTAACCCAAAGCAGGGAGGCACAACGGGGGCATGGTTTGTGCATCAATTGGCTACTTGTGTAATAATGTTCGGGAATTTTCAGTTATCCACTGGCACCCAAGGAGCTAGAGCCAGTCTTACTCCCTAGAAGGAATGGCAGCTGGACAGTGGAAGAGAAGATGCTGTACTCAGAAGCGCACATAAAGACACTTCTGCAAGCTAAGTAATCGCACCTGCACTGCAAACAACGTGGGCAGTGAGAGAGAAGTGGGGTAATACTCAAAACAAATTTGCTTTCAGCTTTAAAAAATTGCCTTTATTCAGAATCACACTTTTTTTTTAATCTTACCATTATCAAAGTTTAAAAAAAATATAGCACTCAGTGCAATGAAATACTACATTTAATTATTACTCAAACACTTAAGGCAGGCTTCTCACAGTTTACATGTGAGAATTCAGCATGATCCAAACTCAAATATCCACTTCTCATATCTTTCAATGTCTGCAGCAGAAACGGACTTAGAGACCTTTTTTAAAGCCATTTCAAAATCCTCCATAGTTGTAGGCATGTGCATTTCTTCTCTTGAAAGATTTCTGATTTCCTCTGGGGTCAAACCTTCAATACGCCTTCTCATTGCCATCAAGGATGCATCCCTAGGTTAATTAAAACACACACACAAAGTGTTATTTTGATTGAATAAAAACCCGTGAACAGAAAATCTTTTCAGTATGTGTTATTTTGTAATTATCCGACCACAGATACTTAGTACTGCACAGAATCTTTTATCAGAATACAAGGCCTGGGGCGCCTGGGTGGCTCAGTTGGTTAAGCAACTGCCTTCGGCTCAGGTTATGATCCTGGAGTCCCAGGATGGAGTCCCACATCGGGCTCCCTGCTCAGCGGGGAGTCTGCTTCTCCCTCTGACACTCCCCCTTCTCATGCTCTATCTCATTCTCTCTCAAATAAATAAAATCTTAAGGAAAAAAAAAAAAGAATACAGAACCTCTTTGGAGTTGTTTTTTAGCAGTTAAATCTTCCATGATGAATTAAGGATATTAATCAATTTAAATAACTGATACTGAGGTAAGGAGCCCAAGAAAGAGTAAAGGTGTAATAAAGAAGCTAGCAATTGAATCATTGTAAGTGTCCAATAAAATGAAGACTAAACAACATCAGAGAGACAGGAGAGAACCAGAGAAAAACTATTTTCTACACGTGTAGGAAAAACTAAATGATCAAGTTAGCATGTTTCAGCTTTCCCCTCTGTATTAGCTTTGTCTTTTTGGGTTTTTTTTTGGGGGGGGGTTGTGTTTTTTGTTTTTAAAGAAGAAACTTTACACTCAAGGACCTCTCCTTTCACCAAATTTCATCTTTAATAACAGGCACCATTTATGCAGAGGGACAGCAACCTGCAGCTGCTTTCCATTCACACACATTCTGACGCCCACAAGCCTGTGTAGTATGCTTACTTTGTAACGAGTACCTTGCTAATAAACATATGAACTAATACTCAGGACAAAACCTACTTGAATCAACTGGATTAGAGACTGTCTTTTTTCTTTCTTACTCCTGTTCCTATCATATTTAGGACACTTGTACTGAAAGAGATTGTACTCTCCTGGAGTATGCCCAATCCATTTCACATTTCTTAGTAAAAAGTATACTGAATAAGTAGACCCAACATTTTTTTAATCCAAGACAATTACTGATTTTCGATATTCTATCAACTGTTCTAACATTAGCTTCTTGAACTTGTAGCTTTCAAATGCACTGCAGACTGTTCAGTGACATGCAAGATACCCAAGTTCTTACCAGCACCTTATCACATAAACTTCATACCAAAACTCGTGTCGCTGACTAGAGATTCTAATGTGGGTCTTTATTCTTCACCCATCTTATTAATTCAGCACAAAACTTCGTAACAGAAGTTTATACCCACAAAACCCTATGCTTTCAAAATAATTCATACCTGCACACATTGGTAATGTCTGCACCTGAATAACCTTCCATATTTTCTGCTATGCTTGCAAGGTCAACATCATCAGCCAATTCCAGTTCACGTAGACTTATTCGTAACAGCTCCTCCCTGCCTTTTGCTAATGATGGAAACAAATTTAAAAATGTAAGCCTTCAACATAAATATACTGTTATTTTTTTCTCAAGTCTACTTTGTATGAGAAGTTGTTTTCCAATTCTTAGAGTTCATTTGCTTAAAAATTTAAGAGCCCTTCTAAATTTAAAATTTCCTGGTACCAGGTGACTCAGTCAGCTGAGTGTCCGCCTTCAGCTTGGGTCATGGTCTCCGGTCCTGGGATCAAGCCCCGCGCCGGGATCCCTGCTTGGCGGGGAGTCTGCTTCTCCCTCTCCCCCTGCTTGTGCACTCGCTCTCTGTCTCAAATAAATAAATAATCTTAAAAAAAAAATTTCTGGTACCAAGGCTTTCAGGTTCTAGATATAGCCAAATCAGTTAATATAAGGAAAGACATCCTACATTTGTCTCTTTAAAGGAAAGTTAATTACTACCAAATTTTAAAATCTATAAGCAAAACTACCTAAGAGTTAACATGAGCTTTCAGACAAGATTCAAATGCAGATAACCTGATGGTAATGGAATATAGATTCTTTTTTCAAGACGTCGTCTTAATGCCTCATCAATATCCCAGGGAAAATTAGTAGCTGCCAGAACCATAACCATTTTGGAAGGGTCATCATTTTCAGAAGCACCTCCAACACCTAAAAAAAAGGGAGAGGAGAATGTAAAAAGACAGGAAGTCAGAGTATAGAAAATAAAGCTCAACTACTTAAAAGATCATCATATATTTAGCACTAAATTGCAAAGTAGTGTAATTGTTAAGCTTCCCTAGGACTTCTAAAGCTAAATGGCACATATATGAATTTGTGGCCCAAGAAAAGTAAATTTTAATATGCAAAAAAATAGGACTCAAAATAGATTTATTCAAAAGACCAGCTCAGCTTAACTACATACCAATTTCTAAAATTTTTCAAAAGCATACATATCCCTAAGGCAAATTTATTTGCATTTATTTCAGTTTCATTGCTGAACATAAGAAATCCGAGCATATGCCCATGAGTGCTCTATGAACAGCCATTATTTCTGGCATGTCCCCACAGTCCGTGTCCCCAGTATATTGTCGATCTCCAGGACCTACTTGCCAGCCCTCTCTAGTTGGCAGGAGCTGTGTGGCTTAGCCCTAGGAGTAGCGCTTAGTCAATGCACAGACACATGCATACCATCCATTTGAACCAGCAGCTCGGCTTTCACCCTTCTGCTTGCTTCGTGCTCTTCAGAAGTCCCTCTGCGACTACAAATGGAATCTATCTCATCGATAAATATGGTGGCTGGAGAGTAAAATCGAGCCTAAATAAAGAAACCATGTAACACCAGGTTTTTATTTCATTTTTATTTCATTTAAAAAATAATCTACAGCAATTAGAAAAGAGCCCAGGAGCCTACCACACCACATCTCTCTCTGGTCCTAATATTGGGAAAAGATAAACTGGACAGCTTCTAATGGAAACTTACCATAGACTTAAATATTACATGGCAGGTGATATCTGTTTATTCATGAGTGATATAAATACAGAATTATCATGTATGCTACAACAATAAGGTCAACAATGGTGGGAAAATATTTACAGATATTGGTAAGTGTTCTACAGTTCTAGAAAAAAAATTGGTTTCAGAGAATCAGTACCTTAAATAAAATCATATAGATTCCTTCTAAGAAATCCTAATTAAATTGCCATTTTTCATTTGACATTGTCATTGACAATGACAATACAGTAACTAAAGAAGTTCACAGTTAATCTTTTTTATTTTTAAAGATTTATAATGAGAGAGCAAGAGTGACGAGGGGGACAGAGAGGTAGAGAAGCAGACTCCCCCTCTGAGCACAGAGCCCAGTGTGGGGCTCAATCTCACAACCCTGAGATCATGACCTGAGCCAAAATGGAGAGTCGGACACCTAACTGATTGAGTCATCCAGGCGCCCCTATAGTTAATTATTTTTAAATGAAATATCCAACGAGGGCTAATTTCTTGGGGATTACCAATAAAGACAATAAAAACAAGGCTTAAGGCACTCATGGCTATAGTGGCCACCACATAAAATCAAAGCCAACGCACAGGTAAACAGAGAGGCAAAGGTCAAAGAGACATCCCCCAAAACATGTGAATTGTTAGATCCTGCTAGGTCTAAAAAGCTGGAACATAACTTCTGAAAATTCCTACTTACATGACCCAATATATTATTCTTTTGGTTTAAACTCATTTGATTAGGTTTCTGATACTTGAAAATTCTTGACAATACAACAAAAATTATACCATTAAGTTTTGGTATGTGTTTGTTACCATGTCATGAGAAAATTCCTGGACAGACTTATATTTAAGTGGCATTATTTAAAATACAGCCCTTGAAGAAAAAAAAAAGAAAAGAAAATACAGGCCTTGAGACATGTTTGCTTTGAGGGATTCTGGGGAATGGGCCTGGGCCCTCGGGGAGAGGCAAGTCATCTACAGAGCAGGCAAAACAAGATGTGAGAGGCTGTACAACTTCACTCCTGGGGAGAGTCCATAGGATGAACAGGAAAAAAAAATTAAGCCAGTTTTAATTTGAGTTTTAAATATGAGCCCTAATCAAAAGTTCCAAAGGCAGAAGTTCCAAACTGGCCTGTGACTGAGCCCCTACTCAGTAGTAGGCAACTCAAAGTCACAGACTCCAGAGAAGCAGGCACATATTTAAAGATGGCTAACATGAGGGAAGCCGGTAAAAAACAAGCCGTTTGATATGCCTTCATAAATCTCACCATATAAAATAATGTAAATTAGCACTCTGTCAGAGGCTTCCCCACACAGAAGAAAATGGTCATTTTTCTTGAATATAAACTCTCCATTAGAAAATATATCAAATAATCCTGAAACAGAACAGCTAATATCTATTAGCCCCTGTGAGTCAGACTCTGTAGTAAGCAATTCACATGCATTAGCTCGTTTCACCATCCGAACATTACAGAGGTATCTCCTGTATTACGCTCATCCTCTTACAGAGAAAGCAACTGAGGATCAGGGAATATGCCCACAGTTAGCCAGCTAAGAAAGTGACAAGAGATGTGGGATCTGAAGCCGGGTGACCTGACCCTAAAGACTCCATACTTAGCCATTCATTCTATTTACCTTACATCTTTAAAAAGCCTAGATATTCTGGAATCCTGGCAATAGAATTCTTTCTCCCTGAAGCAAAGGGCAAACTAATTTTCCAAACTCACTTAAGAGGTTCTCCACCAGATTCCCCTACTGCAGTATAAACTACTGATAAACTATTAAGAACCTGTTAGAATTTGCATCCTGCCATATGAATTATCAAACTTGAAGGAGAAAATGGGAATTGAAACAGGGAGAAACCTTTACAGAAAATGAAAATGGATAACCTGAAATTGTATGGGTTTTCATTTGCTTGTTTTGTTTTATTCTGAGTCTAGGAAGTAAGATCTAGTATCATATTAACATGGTCATCTAAGGTTTTGTCCACAATGGGAGTCTTTAGAGTTAAGAATGCCAAGTCACTGTCCACATAATAAGCATAACTCTGTCCTGATACATATAACTACACTATTTCTTAAATGAGGCAAGACTGAAACAATCAGTGAAGCTTACCAGGGTCTGAAGTCTAAAAAGCTGTTGAAATTAATCCAAACACTCTTACTACGAACTTGTTGAATTATGATTCCTTCTACTGATACTCAGATTAGTAGGAGTTGAAGAAGGAAAAAGGAACTCAAAGTAACAAGTAAAGGAGTAGCAATCCAAAGTCTGGATCATTAAACTCAAGGTATTCAGCACAGTTAACAGATTGGAGGTGATCTCAATTCCATAACTACTTGATTTTCACTGTTCCACATTACGGTCACAACACTGAATTTACCATATTATAAATAAGCCTACTGATTTAAAAAAACATAGTAATTTCAAACTCCCAGGACAGATTAGGAATGATCCCATAATGTGAGCATGCCCATAAGCCAAGAGAGATGGCTCTTCCTCTAGAGGAAAGGAGACAGAAAAACTCCCAACTACTCATGTGCTTCGAGGGCACGGGACTCACACTCTGGGCGCAGTGCCATCCTGCCTAGCTTTTCTACACACTGGAGATAGTACGACTCACTTCCTCCCTGCTTAGAGGTAGAGCATCATCAGAGTGGTCTCAAACATTCACCATTTCGAACAGAAGACGAACAAGCTTCTCAGACTCCCCTCTGTATTTGGAAGTCAGAGTTGACGAAGACACATTGAAGAATGTTGTCTTGCATTCCGTAGCTACTGCTTTAGCAAGGAGGGTCTTTCCTGTGCCAGGTGGGCCAACCATCAACACTCCCTATAGGGAAAAGAATAACATAAGTGAAAGATTTTTTTTTTTTTAAAGATTTTATTTATTTATTTGAGAGAGAGAGAGAGAGCACGAGAGTGGGGAGCGGGAGAGGGAGAAGCAGACTGCCCGCTGAGCAGGGAGCCCGATGCGGGACTCGATCCCGGGACTCCAGGATCATGACCTGAGCTGAAGGCAGTCGCCCAACCAACTGAGCCACCCAGGCGCCCCATAAGTGAAAAGATTTACCTGCCACTGTTCTAATTCACAAGAATTCCATTACTAAGAATTAATTTTCAACTAACAAATAATATTAAGATAAATAAAAAATAAACAAAAGGATACTTTATCACCAAATTACTTTTTCATTATAAAAGGTAACCACATTATTAAAAATTTGGAACTCAGAAATGAGAAAAATATAATCAATGTTATAACACTGACATTATAATAATCATACCCTAACCCAGGTACCAATATTATTTGGATATATTTCCTGCTAGTCTTTAGGTCAAACAAATTAGTTTTTTTGTTACAAACTTTGTTACTCAAAGAATGTCCAGAATTTTGTAGCTTGCTTCTCACTTAATAAGTACAGAGTTAGCCATTGGCACATTTTCTAAATCCAAGAAAGTTTCTTTCAGTCTCTTTTCAGATCAGCTCACAACTTTTTTAAACAGTACCCATTTGATGCAGACAGGTCTCAATTTCTTAAGGACAACTGCAAGAAGTAGAGGATACAAGTTCTGTAGCAGATACACCAAATGGAGGAGTTCTGCATTAGGCAACTTGTTCTTATTTGCAAATACGAGCTCATTCTAAATCAACTTTCCAAAGGTCACACTATACCTATTTCTTATTCTGGGAACCTTGCAATAAGCTTTTGGTCTAAATAAAATTTGGAGTAACATATTTTTTAATTTAAAATTTTCCTTAAAATAAAATAAAAATAAAATAAAATAAAATAAAATAAAATTTTCCTTACCTAATTCTATCCTCTCACTCCCCTGAGTAAGATAAATACTGGTTTTCTATAGCAATGTACTTGCCATTCACTTTGACAACACCATTAACAACAATAAACTTACTTTCCATGGTCTCCTAATGCCCTTAAAGAATTCTGGCATCCACATTGGTAACACCACAGCTTCCTTAAGCAACTTTTTAGCTTCTACTAAGTCAGCAATATCATCCCTGAAAGAGGAGATATTTCATCAGTACCCTCTCAGATGACATATTTAACTGTATGCAGGCATCCTTACAAACCAAAGCAGCATGGCTTACACTGCCACCAGACTGCGAAGCCCCTGCCTGGGCGCGGTGAGCCGGCACACTGTGATGAGGCCTGCCACACCAGCCAGTCTACATGGAGCACAATCGGAATCTTCAATTCTTGGCAATAATGATTTCCAACTTGGTGAATGAGACCACTGGTCTATAGGCACCCAAGTATTTATCATGCCGTCTCATTTTAAATTCCTGCCCCTGTGATGCTCATCCCATAAACTCCATGATTTAAAAACAATGAGCCCATTAAAAAAAAAAAAAAGTACCAAAAAGGGCATAAAGCAGAGACAAGGCTACAGTCTTGCTGCTTTGCCCCCAACCCTATTAAGAGATAGACACCAAGGACAGAGTATCATAGAGACTACTATGAAGTCATCACCAACCACTAGAAAACTCTTACTGCTATTACTATTACTGGCATATGTGGCATTTTCATGAAAATATATGTTCACTGTGTAAGTACCAAATACCAAAAAATATTTTTAAAATATCCCCAAAAGCATACCTAAAAATCGTTAAGATTTTTTTTTCAAAGGTTTTTTTTTTGTTTTTTTTTTTTTGACAGAGAGAGACACAGTGAGAGAGGGAACACAAGCAGGGGGAGTGGGAGAGGGAGAAGCAGGCTTCCCACTGAGCAGGGAGCCCAATGCGGGGCTCGATCCCAGGACCCTAGGATCATGACCTGAGCCGAAGGCAGACGCTTAACGACTGAGCCACCCAGGCGCCCCTAAAAATCGTTAAGATTTTAATGAAAAATATTTAACAGAATGTACCTTTGTGAGAAAGGGGGCCTCTTATTTTTTTAATTTTTTTTTGAAAGGGAGCTTTTAGAACTCAGAGTGATAATTACAGTTCTTCGATTAGATATAATAAGTCAAGTTGAGAATCACTGCTCAAAGTCAGAAAATACAAGCAACATCCATGGGATAAACTATAGATAACAAGCAACAATGGGGCACCTGATTGGCTCAGTCAACAGAGCACTGCAACTCCTGATCTTGGTCGGGGTTGTGAGTTCAAGCCCCACTTCAAGCACAGAGCTTACATAAGAACAAAAACCAAAAGCAAACAATGCACATGTGTAAGAATCCCTGCCATTTCACCATTAGAGGATGTCCCCAAAAGAAGATGAAATTTCTGTGATCTTTAGAAGATTTTTTTTATTTAATAGAAACTTATGTATCATTTGTTACTTTATTAAATAAAAAGCTCAGACAAAAATTTGGTATAGCCTGAACCAAGTCCTGGGTTCACATTGCATGCACTCTCGTTCCATCTCCAAGGACTGATCTTCAGTGCATTTACTAAAAAAGTAATGGTTCCCTTTGCTTTTCCTAAAAGCATTATCAACACCCAATTATCTTGTTATGATATAACTTACCATCGAACATTGGGATTCTGAGAAATTATATCTCTTTCCAAAGCTTCTACTAAGTCCTTATCATATCCAGTACTATCAAATTTACTTGTCTCTGGGTCGGTAACTGCAGCAGGTGATTTGTTCTACATCGGGAGAAAAACACAAGAGCTTCTGATTGACCCAAAGATTATACTCAGAAACACAGACTGGACTCCAGTGATATTTTTAGAAGAGCTAATATAATAGTACAAGTAATGAGAGAGTCAAAGACTATTAAAGTCATTGTTCTATACCAACATCAGAATGAGTTATTACAGATTCATATTCAACTTTTACTTTTACATAAAAAGTATAACAAAGGGGTTAAAGAAAAACAAAAATATTATGCATACGAATTGGTGAGAATCAAAAAAATCAACACTGAGATGAACTGTGGTTACTGGTGAATATCAGATATGTGTGGCATTTATCTCAAAACTTTAGAGGAGATAAGGTTAAAGACAGATGGTTTATGTAGCTAAGATTACAGCTCACTTTTTTTGTTTTTTAAAGATTTAATTAATTTATTTGAGAGCGAGAGAGAGAGTACGCACGTTGAGTTGAGGGAAGAGCAGAGGGAAAGGCAAAGAATCTCAAGCAAACTTGACGCTGAGCACAGAGTCCCATGCAGGGCTCCATCTCACAACCCCGAGGTTGCAACCTGAGCCAAAACCAAGAGTCAGACACTTAACCGACTGAGCCACCCAGGCGTCCCATCTACGGCTCACTCTTAACTACCTACCCAGCCCTCATCAATGCTCCTAAAATTTTCCTTTTTTCACTGTTCCCACCCCACTGCAAAAGAGACTTCTCAGTTCCCCGGTGCAAATCCCTCCCACCCTCTGTGACGGCAACCTTTAGGACCACAGTTCCAAAGCCCTGTACTAAAGTACTCCAGGATACGACGGCAAACTGACAGAGCACTGCAGGGTATTTTACATTTTTTAGTGAAACCCAGCATTATCTGTTGAACACTGGGTGAATTACCAGCTCCAGGTAGTTCCGTTTCTACATTAAAACTGCTACATTCCTGGGCAGACGTCTGGGTGGCTCAGTCGTTAAGCGTCTGCCTTCAGCTTAGGTCATGATCCCAGGGTCCTGGGATCGAGCCCCACATCGGGCTCCCTGTTCAGCAGGAAGCCTGCTTCTCCCTCTCCCATTCCCCCTGCTGTGTTCCCTCTCTCGCTGTGTTTCTCTCTGTCAAATAAATAAATAAAATCTTTAAAACAAAACAAAACAAAAAACCCTGTTACATTCCTTTCAATGATGCCATATTTTTGTGAAGCTGGGTTTCTGGCAGTTTCTGTGATAAAAGAAATAGTGGGAAAAATCAAGGTGAAAGAGGAATCAGAGTGAAATATCCACTCTGCCTCCAAAGTCTGAGAAACTGAGCAGTGCCCAACATGCGCTGTTAGGACACAGCAAAGTTGTCTGAACCTAACTTCTTCACCAATGGACGGGTATTCTTTTGGTCCTTGAGGTGCTGTGAAAACATACAGACACTCATGAATTTTATAAGGCAAGAAAATTTATGAAGCTCTGCATTAGGGTAAACAGTCATTTACTTGGTCTTGTACTAGAATTCTTACCCTGTCTCATTAACATTGTTTTGCCCATACATGATTTGTCAGTGGTGCTATCTAAAGTAGGTATTAACATCTATGCTTAACCAATATTTATATATTCAAAGTCTTAAACTAGATGGTCAAAAAAGCGTCTGTCTTACAATATACATATTCACTATCCAATGCGAACATAAAAAATTCAAGGAAGGTATTGTGCAGCCTTTAGGAGAAGGTTGGGGCACCTGGCTGGCTCAGACAGAAGAGCATGAGACTTTTGATCTCAGGGTCATGAGTTCAAGCCCCATGTTGGGTGTAGACATTACTTAAAAACAAAAAACAAACAAAAAACCCTACAACTTTAAAAAAATAAATAAATAAGGGGCGCCTGGGTGGCTCAGTCGGTAAACAATAAAACAAAGAACTAGTTCCTTGAAAACGTGAATGAAAATGACAAACCTCTAGCAACACTGAAAATGAAAAAAACAGACAACACCTATTATTAATGTCAAGAATGACCTACAGAGGCGCCTGGGTGGCTCAGTCGGTTAAGTGTCTGCCTTTGGCTCAGGTCACGATCCCAGGGACCTGGAATCAAGCCCCACATCGGGCTCCCTGCTTAGTGGGAAGCCTGCTTTTCCCTCTCCCACTCCCCCTGCTTGTGTTCCCTCTCTTGCTGTCTCTCTATCAAATAAATAAATATTTTAAAAAAAAACCCAAAAACTTTTAAAAAGTAAATAAGGGGCAGCTGGGTGGCTCAGTCAGTTAAGCATCTGCCTCCAGCTTGGGTCATGATCCCAGGGTCCTGGGATCGAGCCCCGTGTGGGACTCCCTCCTCAGCAAGGAGCCTGCTTCCCTTCCTCTCCCTCTGCCTGCCGCTTTGCCTACTTGTGCTCTCTGTCAAATAAGTAAATTTTAAGAAAGAAAAGAAAAAAGAAAAGAAAAGCAGGAAGGAAGGAAGGAAAGAAAGAAAGAGATGGTTATCTTTAAGTATTTATGCAGCTGTTATTCATTCACAAATATTTACCAAGAACCCATTCTGTGCTAGCAGCTGTGGGGGACAGAAAGAAGACACTGTCCCTGATAGTGGGAACTCACACTGTGAGCCTAGGAAGACACAGATAGAAAAGCACTTTCTAGTTGTTTTCTTTCCTCCCACAGAACACAGTGCTGAAGGGATGTCTGTAGACAAAGCAAAATGAATTTAAGCTAGGCAGAAAGGAGAAACAAATAATAGGTCAGCCAAAGGGAGCTATGGAATTTCAAGTGTTGACGTTTTTGATAGGATTTTATTTAATTAGCTGAAATAGTACCATTTCTTTGAAGCACATATTGATTCAATAACCTGCTCTGAGTAAAAATGCTAACAACTACTAGTAGGTGAAACAGAGCAGGAGAAGGGCTAAAAAGAACACGCCTCCTTCTTGTGCTCAAAATAATGCTAAAGATGAACCAATTACCCAGGAGATAAATACCCAGGTTTAAAACCAGTTATTGTAAAAGCTGGCAACATTATAAACCCAAAATCCAAATCCTTAATCTCAGGAAACAAACTGAGGGTTGCTGGAGTGGTGGGGGGTGGGAGGGATGGGGCGGCTGGGTGATAGACATTGGGGAGGGTATGTGCTATGGTGAGCGCTGTGAATTGTTTAAGACTGTTGAATCACAGACATGTACCTCTGAAACAAATAATACATTATATGTTAAAAAAAAGAAGAAGATAGTAGGAAGGGAAAAATGAAGGCGGGGAAATCAGAGGGGGAGATGAACCATGAGAGACTATGGACTCTGAAAACAAACTGAGGGTTCTAGAGGGGAGGGGAGTGGGGGGACGGGTTAGCCCAGTGATGGGTATGAAAGAGGGCACATACTGCATGGAGCACTGGGTGTTATATGCAAATAATGAATCATGGAACACTACATCAAAAACTAATGATGTAATGTATGGTGATTAACATAACATAAAAAAAGAGAAAAAAAAAAGAATTCTGTTCTTTGTAGTCATCAGTTACTACCACTGTTAAGCATCTAATTATTCTATAATTACCTGAAATATATTAATCTGGTCTCCCCAAGTACAATTTCTCAACAATGGGTACATATTTTCAAGACACACTAGCTGACTCAGGGAGAAAACCTATTTTATACATTTGTTCTCTGGCTGTCCTATACCCCTCGCTCAAAGTCCTGAGGATTTTAGCAATTAAGCAGTCTACACTAAGCAGAGACACAGATAAGACCTCCTCTTATTGCAGCTAATCTTATGTTTATTTAGTATACTTTCTTCTCTTACTCTTTCTTGAAACAATAGAGAACCAAAGAGTGGTGGAAACACTATACGTTTTAAAACTGAAGGCTAAAATACTTTCACTGATAAACAAGAACTTTTTTCTTAAGTGAGTTTCCTTTTAAGGGATTTATTTTTGTCTTGATTTTAACCCAATATTTCTACTTTTGCATTGTATCCTTTAAGAAGCATTTTCAATGTAGTCGCCAACATCTGAAAATATCTCATTAAACTTTTGAAAAAATGCAATAATAAAACTATTTAAGCAACAGTAAATACAGTAAAATCTCAGTTACCTGGAATGTGTGGGAAATAGTAACAGCTAACACTCACGAAGTATGTGCTGGGGGCCAGAAAAGATTATTGCACTTATCCTACGAAAACTCTAGGAGACAGGTGTTAAAATAATTCTATATATGAGGAAATAAAACTTAGGAAGACCAAACGGCTTATGGTAACACAGAGCAGAGTTGGTGCTTCAACGCAGGTCTACCTGTATCTAAAGCCCATGCTCTTAATCGTCATGCTATATTTTTGAAAAGCTTTATATTCTCCTGCCTTATCAGCAAGATCATATTAATTTAAAATCTCTTGGACAACTGATTTGTTGATTACTACTGTGCCAGAAAATGAGGAGGTACTCAGAGAATGATGAGTACATGTCAAAAAAGACATAGTGATCTAGTTTCAAAGGTCACCCCTCAAATCTTAAACAATTTAAGCATCAAAAAGATAGCAACAGATTATAATTCACTGAATCAAATAAGAATCCATGACTCCATACTGATAACATTAAATAAAGAGAAAGAGATGAAGTTTTTCCTTACAGCAGGATGCCAATTAATGTAGAAGAAATAATAGCATTAGAAAATCATGATTTTTTAACTGCTCCAGGAATAACTGATTTAGGCAAGCATCACTGAATGCTAAAACAAGTAGATAAAATTTTGATGAGAAATAGGATATTTACAGTCTCAAGGTATCTCCCCCCCAAATTAATATAAAGGGAGAAAGAGTAACTTTATAGTGGAAAGCCCAGGCAGACACCACCCTAACGAAGCACTCCAATTTATCACAAGTCACAGAACCAATAAACATCCTGTGTCTCCTTCTTATACACTGTGAAGAACAAGACTTCCCTTCCATGGTATTCCTGCCCAAAATGCATACCCTTAATCTAATCACGAGGAAACATCAGAAAAGCCCAAACTGAGAGGCATTCTACAAAACAACTGGCCTGTACTCTTCAAAAATACCAAAGACCAAAAAAGAGAAAGGCTGAGAAAGTTTTCACATTAAAGAGATGAAAGAAACATGACAACCAAATGTAATGTACACTTCCCTACTGCGTCCTGGCACGGGGGCACAATGAGCTACGTATGTCAGCACTGGGATAACTAGCTGAATTTTATGAGGGTCTATGGATTGATACAACACTGTATCACTGTAAAATGTATGGCTTTTGACAACTGTATTGTGTTTATGTAAAAGAATGTCCAAGTACCTAGGAAATACACTCTAAAGTATTTAAGGGTAAAAGGGCATGATATCTACAATTTACTCTCAATGCTGCAGGAAAAAAATGTATATAGAAAGTAGAAGATAAAGCAAAAGGGGCAAAATATTAATAATTGGTAAAACTGGGTAAATTTATACTGTTCTTGCAACCTGTCTGCAAGTCTGGAATTATTTCAAGATATAAAGATACAAAAAATACTCCAAAATATCTGTTTAATAGTGAGTGGGAAAAATCCCAGTCTAGGTGGAATATGACTAAGGTTCTAATACAGTCTGGTCGTTTCAATGACTAAAAATTATTAAAATTTATACAGTCTTCATTTTTATGGTTAATAAATATTTCATTTATGAAAACCAATAACATTTACCTTTTCCTCTCTTCCTTTACTCTGTTCTTTCTTTTCCCGACAACGAACAGCTTTCCCTCTGTCGTTGTGAAGATTGTGTGCAGATGAACGGTGAACTCTGATGGTTGTACTTGGACGGTTACCGTGTGGCTTAGGGTCATTGTACTGAGGAGACTGGCGTTTTCTAGGTCCCGGTGAGGGTCTAATTAGACACAAGATCATGAAAATCATAATGAACTGGAGGTGGTCCAAAAACAGACGTACACATATCATGTGTAAGTTAGAGTCTATGAACTAAAGAGGCAATAACGGAACACAAGATAGCACTGAATGAACGAGTCACTGAAATCTAAGATCTGCTGTTTATATCTGACACAGCGGTCTGTGGTGATTTAACGAGAAGAATGGACTGCAATACGGTTATATGGTAGAATAATAGAAGGCAAGTGATCATCACCTCTCTTTTGAGAGGAAATCACTGGTGTACATCAAGGATGAATGACAACTTAGTCTGATTCTTAGAAACTGAAAAGACAGCAATTATCAAAGAGAGTTTTATCAAAAGAACCAGAACACAGCACAGGTACAGGATTCACATTTATCCACTGGTACATGTGCAAGCTGAAACTATTTTATTTAGAATATATCATAGTTCTCATATTTTAATTAATAAAATTAAATCATTTTCCCGCTTAAAACACTGACATAACCACTGGCTGAGGACAGTCACAAGAAGTGATGTAGAGCGCTTTACGTTTACACACATCACCTCATGTCATCTTTATTTCTGCGGCAGGACTCAGACCTCTCAAATATTTCTCAGGCTCCTCGACTTGGCTGGGGCCATTAAAGTGAAAAATAAAAAAGGTAAAAGAGGCCTATCTTCAAATACCTCAAGTATAGTTAAGAAAAAGGTATGTAAAACTAGGCAAGTATGCCAGAAAATGTAAAAGAGACCAAGTGCTACAACCTCTAGAGGACAGAAAATAAACTGGGCCTGGAAACACAGGAGATGAACTAAACAAGAGGGTATAACTGCAGACAAGAAAATCAGTGTAGAAAAGCAAAAAAATCAAAATGAGCTTCATCTACGTAAAGGTTTATAAAGACACTAACTATAGACAATGGTGAGCAGTCAGGGAGGGTACTGGACAGAGAAGGTGGTTCGGTAAGTAGAAAATCTCAATACTAGTTCAAGAGGCTTAGCTTTTAGCTAACTGCTGCTGCAAAGGTTTTAGAAAGATGGGGCCAGTGCTGAGTAAGATACACCAATAAAGGAAACAGAAAGCCGGGGGATATTTGCAGGTTACAAATGTTATGGAGGCCTGAGATGAGTGCCTGGCCTAAGGCAATGAGCAATGGAAGTCCGAGAGATACACTATCAAAAAAGATACTCCTAGACATGGGAAGTTGAGAATGAGGATCTGGGGGGCGCCTGGGTGGCTCAGTCGGTTAAGCGACTGCCTTCGGCTCAGGTCACGAACCCAGGGTTCTGGGATTGAGCCCCGCATGGGCTCACTGATCGACGGGGGGCTTGCTTCTCCCTCTGCCGCTTCCCCTGCTTGTGCTCGCCTGCTCTCCTGTCAAATAAATAAATAAAATCTTGGGGCACCTGGGTGGCTCAGTCATTAAGAGTCTGCCTTCGGCTCAGGTCATGATCCCAGGATCCTGGGATCGAGCCCCACATCGGTCTCCTTGCTCAGCAGGGAGCCTGCTTCTCCCACTCCCACTCCCCCTGCTTGTGTTCTTGCTCTCGCTATCTCTCTCTCTGTCAAATAAATAAAATCTTAAAAAAATAAAATAAAAATAAAATCTTAAAAAAAAAAATAATGAGGATTTGGCAGAATGATAAAGACAAAAAGGAATGATGGGGGTTTCATTTTCGATTTAGACATCTGGATAGCCAAGTAGAGATATTCTTTTAAAATATGTATTCCCCTCTTACTAGAAAAATAATATAAAACAGACACTGAGATATAATCAAGTATAAGAATAGAAGTCACCTGTAACCCCATTACCCAGAGTTAGCCACTTAACATATTAGTCTATTTTCTTGTAGCTGTCTTTCATTTAAACAGAACTGGAACTGTTATATACACATGCATTCATATTTATCTCTGATCCTATCATAAGGCATTTCCTGTATCATTACCTCATAAATGGCTTTTAATGACTAGATGGCAGTTACATGTAAAATATGCCACATTTTATCCACTTCTTACTGTTAGGTATTCATTTCTCCAAAAACTAATTTACTGAAATATTATTATTGATTATTCTATGCACTGGGGATAAAAAAATTTCAAGTAAGTTTAATAAAACCTTTACCCTTAGGGACTTACATCCGTGTGTGTATATATGTGTGTGGAGAGGAGGCCTCAATGAAGACATAAACAGTACATCATATGATGTTATGTGCAGTCTAGAAAAATAAAGAAGGGTAGGAGCTCCCATTGGGGGAGCGGGGGTATTTCAGGTAGGGTGGTTGGAGATGGCCTTTCTGAGGTAACATTTAAGGTGAGACCTGAAGGAAACGAGAGAACAAGTCATCAAACATCTGAGCTGAAGGAAAGGCAAGTGCAAAGAACTGAAGTATCTGTGTGTTTCACTTGCTTGAGGAGGAAGAGAATTGTAAGAACTCAGGTTCTAGGGCGCCTGGGTGGCTCAGTCGGTTAAGCGACTGCCTTCGGCTCAGGTCATGATCCTGGAGTCCCGGGATCGAGTCCCGCATCGGGCTCCCTGCTCGGCGGGGAGTCTGCTTCTCCCTCTGACCCTCCTCCCTCTCATGCTCTCTGTCTTTCATTCTCTCTGTCTCAAATAAATGAATAAAATCTTAAAAAAAAAAAAAAAAAAAAGAACTCAGGTTCTAGAGGTAGTGTGGAACCGGACTGCATGTGCTGTTGAAGGATATGATGAAAACTTTGGGTTTTATTGTGAGATGAGATATCTGAGGGATGCTAAATGGCTTTTAAAAGACATTTTTAAATAATCACATTTAATAGCTTTGAAGCTATTTCTAATCTTTGCTCTAAAAGGCTCAGTGAACCTCCTTGTACAAACATTTCTGTGCATGACCATAGAGGAGACTGAATCTGTTCTTTAAATGGGACTAAAATCTAGCTGATGACAAGGTTAGAATCACCAACAGTTCAACAAAGAGTAGGTTCTCATAAGCATGAGTACAAATGAAGACTAACAAAACATAAAAAGTTTTGAGGGCTATCTAGTTGAGGAAGCAAGTAAAATAAACTACAGGAATAAGCAAAGACGCAGCAAAGAAAGTCAAAGAGGAGAACTTTACAGTTAATAGTGATCCATCCAAGGCATTTAAGATAAGGGACAGAAAAAGATACTGAAGAAAGCAAAAAGCAATCAGAACGGAAACTAGGACTCATCATCATAGAATTTCCTAGATGAAGAGGCTCATGTAATTCAATTTCCTACCACTCCCAAGAGAGAATCCTCCTGCCTCTGCTTGTTAGATTGAGGTGACCAAATAACTCATTAAATTTGAGATGAACTAAATTTTCATTGGGCACATGTATTCATCGGAAAGTTCTTACCAATAAGTGAGAAAGGAGTTACAGGGCTGTTATGGACTGAATGTTTGTGTGCCCCAAAATTCATTATGTTAAATCCCTCATCCCCAGTGAGACCATTTAGAGTAAGGGAGTACTTAAAGTTAGGGGCACCTGGATGGCTCAGTCAGTAAAGCATGTGACTCTTGATCTTGGGTGGTGAGTTCAAGCCCCATGTTGGGCATGGAGCCTACTTAAAAATAAATAAATAAATGAAATAAAGTTAAATAAGGCCTTGATCTGAGGACTTTGTTCTTGTGAGAGACACCAGGGAGCTTGATTATTCCCAAAGACAGAGACAAGGCTGTCTGTTTGGAAGAGTCCTCAGGAACCAAACTAGCTAGCACCTTGATCTTGGACCTTTAGCCTCCAGAACTGTGAGAAATAAAGACATAAATTTCTGGGGCACCTGGGTGGCTCAGTCGTTAAGTGTCTGCCTTTGGCTCAGGTCATGATCCCAGAGTCCTGGGATCGAGCCCCGCATCCGGCTCCCTGCTCGGCGGGAAGCCTGCTTCTCCCTCTCCCACTCCCTCTGCTTGTGTTCCCTCTCTTGCTGTCTTTCTGTCAAATAAATAAATAAAATCTTTAAAAAAAAAAAAGGAATAAAGTATTTTTCAATTAAAAACCGTGTTTTTTAGACATAATCCTATTATACACTTAATAGATTACAGTATAGTGTAAATAACTTCTATGTGCACACTGGGAAACCAAAATACTTACTTGACTTTGTTTACTGTGATACTTTATTGTGGTGGTCTGGACCTGAACCTACAATATCTCCTAGGTATGCCTGTGTTGTGTCAGACTCTCTGGGAGTGGAAACCCTGAATCCACATTTTAATAAGTGCCCCAAGAGATCTTTAGGTATACTAGAGTTTGAGAATAACTGGTATGGCAGAGAATGCCAGCTTTGTAATCAAATATATCTGTGTTGAAATTCTAGCTCCACCAGTTATTAGCTTTATGATAATGGGGGAAAGTTACCTAGCTTCACTGTACATCAAACTATCTTATCTGAAATATAAAGAACACATGACTTATTTGAAAGGCTAACTGTGAATAAATGAAATAACATGTGTAGCCTCTAATGTGCTTAGGACACATGAGCACTCAACATCTAGCACCTATCATAAAATACAATCAAGAATTGAGAGTTACAGGGGCGTCTGGCTGGCTCAGTCGGTTAAGCGTCTGCCTTTGGCTCAGGTCATGATCTCAGGGTCCTGGGATCGAGCCCCGCATCGGGTTCCCTGCTCAGCAGGGAATTGCTTCTCCCTCTCCCGCTCCCCCTGCTTGTGTTTCTGCTCTCGCTAACTCTCTCCCTCTCAAATAAATAAGTAAAATCTTTAAAAAAAAAAAAAAAGAATTGAGAGTTACAAATGACAATGTGAAACTGAAAAACACCTGAACAATGTCTTCCTTAGTGCAAGGTTCTCAAACTGATTAGGGGGCAAAGGACCTGCAAGTCAGTGTTTTTTGTAGAATGCTATTATACACTCACATGTTTAAGTCCACAATACAAACTAGGAAATCTATTACGTGAGTGGAATAGACAAGTAACATCCATCTGATCCCTGTCAGTAAAAAATATGCAGTGAAACTAAGCACTACTGGCTGTGTAGAGAATTTCAGTAAATATCACTTTCACTAATTGTTCATTTGCCAGCTCCAGGTAATAGGAAGCGGAGGGAAAAAGTGCCGAAGACAAACCTAAAATATGGGTGGTCTGGTTGGCTCAGTTGGTTAAGCGACTGCCTTCAGCTCAGGTCATGATCCCGGAGTCCTAGGATTGAGTCCTGGGATCGAGTCCCGCATCGGGCTCCCTGCTCAGCAGGGAGTCTGCTTCTCCCTCTGACCCTCTCCCCTCTCATGCTCTCTCTCAAATAAATAAATCTTTAAAAAAAAAAACAAAAACCTTAAAACAGAGAACATTTTATCCTTTTCTTCCTGTGAATTAAAAAGCCCATTTTTCATTTTAACAATTTTGATGAACAGCAGTATTCTGTGATAGCCTGTTTGAGAACCAGTGTTTTAATCTAACTCCCTCACTTTACGTTAGAAAAATCTGAAGCCTAGAGAGGTTACTTTTTTTTTTAAGATTTTATTTATTTATTTATTTTTTTTTTTTAAAGATTTTATTTATTTATTTGAGAGAGAGAGAATGAGAGAGAGCAAGCACATGAGAGGGGGGAGGGTCAGAGGGAGAAGCAGACTCCCCGCCGAGCAGGGAGCCCGATGTGGGACTCGATCCAGGGACTCCAGGATCATGACCTGAGCCGAAGGCAGTCGCTTAACCAACTGAGCCACCCAGGCGCCCAAGATTTTATTTATTTGATAGAGACAGCGAGAGTGGAAACACAGCGGGAGTGGGAGAGGGAGATGCAGGCTTCCCACTGAGCAGGGAGCCCGATGCGAGTTCGATCCCAGGACACTGGGATCATGACCTGAGATGAAGGCAGACTCTTAGCAACTGAGCCACCCTGGCGCCCAAAAGGTTACATATTTTTTCCAAAACTACAGATAGTGGCAAAGAGAGATCGAGAGCTCAGATATTTCAATTCCCAGCTCCTTCTATAAGATAATGTTGTCTCCACTACTGTAAGCTCATTCACAAAAGCATATTTTTGGGTTATTTCCACCTAAGTTTAATTTATCAATATGGGTCATAGTTACATGATATACAACATAAGAGTTCTAAAAGGTATTCAGTAAAAAACCTCCCATTCCTGTCTCTCGGCCACCCAGCGCTTCTAGATATAGCCAAAGCTATTAGTTTCCTGGGCTAATCTGTTTCTTAAAAGGTCTCGACTTACCTTCGTTCAACAGGTACAGGCAAGGACCAGACTTCTCCTTCAGAGGCTGGAAGCTCATGTTGTGCAGCTTTCAGTGGAGTGTTGTCTAGCTTAAAGCTCTCCAGTGTTTTCATAATATCCTTAACATGTTTAGCTTCCACATTTATTTCCTGCCAAACCTGGTTTCAAAGGAGAACATGGCTCTTTAAATATCGGTAACCAATAAATCACTGCCAAGATTAAACCAGGGCGATTTATTAGAGATGTTGGAAACTTCTAGTTTGACATCAGTTATCCCATAAATCACGCCAAAATATTGCTGAAATTTTAAGGATGGTTCATTAAATTTTTGTTTTCAATTGCAAGAGAAAATGAATTAAATATTCTGACCAATTAAACCATGTTACTAACTTACGGTTCGTATTCAAACTGCATAATATATTGAAGTTAGCTTTAACTTTCTTTTCGGAACTTTTGATAAAAATAATCCTTTTGTAAATTGCTTCTTCGATGTTTTTTATGCTATGTTACTGGACTTTTAAAATGGTGATGAGAGGGGCGCCTGGGTGGCTCAGTCGTTAAGCGTCTGCCTTCGGCTCAGGTCATGATCTCAGGGTCCTGGGATTGAGCCCCGCATCGGGCTCTGCTCGGCGGAGAGCCTGCTTCTCCCTCTCCCACTCCCCCTGCTTGTGTTCCCTCTCTCACTGTGTCTCTCTCTGTCAAATAAATAAAATCTTTAAATAAAAAAAAAATGGTGATGAGAATGCACTAATTTCATAGATCATTAATGGACTGAAACCCACAGTTTGAAAAATATGGCTTCATATGACAAATGGCCCAAATCACATATAGCCAAGATTTTTTTTAAGCATTCTTGACTCAATTTATAAATAATATATATAAAATATTGAAAAAAAGTTGGTAATGTTTGGTTTTAAAACTAAATGATTTAAGTATCTTTACAAGAAAAGCGTAGACTTTTGGGGTGCCTGGGTGACTCAGTCAGTTGTGTCCCACTCTCTCGGTTTTGGCTCAGGTCATGATCTCATGTTGTGGGATAGAGCCCTGTGTTGGGCTCTGTGCTCAGCAGGGAGTCTGCTTCCCCTCTTCCTCTGCCCCCCCTCCCCTGCTCATGTGTGCACTCTACTCTCTAAAAATAAATTAACAGGGGTGCCTGGGTGGCTTAGTTGGTTGAGCGTCAGGCTCTGGATTTTGGCTCAGGTCATGATCTCAGGGCTGTGAGATTGAACCCCACGTCTGGCTCCAACTAAGCCACCCAGGCATTCAGCAGGGAGTCTGCTTGAGATTCTCTTTCTCCCTCTGCCCCTCTCCCTCCTGCCCACCCCCTGCCTCAAATAAATAAATAAATCTTAAAGAAAAAAAAGCTTAGGGGCGCCTGGGTGGCTCAGTCGTTAAGCGTCTGCCTTCGGCTCAGGTCATGATCCCAGGGTCCTGGGATCGAGCCCCGCATCGGGCTCCCTGCTCGGCAGGAAGCCTGCTTCTCCCTCTCCCACTCCCCCTGCTTGTGTTCCCTCTCTCGCTGTCTGTCAAATAAATAAATAAAATCTTTAAAAAAAAAAAAAAAAAAGAAAAAGAAAAAAAAAAAGCTTAGACTTTTAAAATAAAAGTCTCCAGCCCACAGGGGCGCCTGAGTGGCTCAGTCAGTTAAGTGTCCAACTCTTGATCTCAGCTCAGGTTTTGATCTCAGGTTGTGAGTTCAAGCCCCACCTTGGGCTCCATGATGGGTGTGTAGCCTACTTGAAAAAAAAGTCTCCAGCCAATGAGGGCGCCTGGGTGGCTCAGTTGGTTAAGCGACTACCTTCGGCTCAGGTCATGATCCTGGAGTCCCGGGATTGAGTCCCACATCGGGCTCCCTGCTCAGCAGGGGGTCTGCTTCTCCCTCTGCCCTCTTCCCTCTCGTGCTCTCTGTCTCTCATTCTCTCTCTCTCTCAAATAAATAAATAAAATCTTTAAAAAAAAAAAAGTCTCCAGCCAATGAACATAAATCTTTCAGTGACAAATTTAAGACTCTTTATGAAATAAAATACTTTCCTCTTCTGGTAATGTAAGGGATATGCAGAGGCAGATTAAGGAAAAAGGTTTAAGTTCAAAGAGGTAGGATATTTCTCTCAAAGAAATTAAGTATAAAAATGGAATACTATCAAAAAAAACAGTTTAGCAGAATCTGTGGGATAACGTTCTACCGAGAAGAACAGCTCAAAAAGACTATTAAATTCTGTAACTTTTTTTTTTTAAAGGATTTTATATATTTATTTGACAGCGAGAGTGGGAACACAACCAGGAGTGGGAAAGGGAGAAGCAGGCTTCCCATGGAGCAGGGAGCCCAATGCGGGGCTCGATCCCAGGACCCTGGGACCATGACCTGAGCCGAAAGCAGACACTTAATGGCTGAACCACCCAGGTGCCCCAAATTCTGTAACATTTCTTTCTTCTGTGATGTAGCTGAAACTTGTTAGAAATGCCACCTTCAAGTGGACTTGTAAGTTCTACACTTTCCATCTGTAAATTTGTACTGGTCCCCAGTGACTAACATTCCTCATATGGGATTCAAATATGGTCTGCTTTAGAATATTCTACAGAAAATACTGTAGCCATGAGATTCAGCTGTCATCTGCAGTTTCAATAATGGCTTAATAAAGTCAATTCTGATTTTAACAGGTAAAAAAATGTGATATAGAAAAATATGTCAAAACCATTTTTTTTAATCTATTAGATTCCAACAACTAAAACTGAGAACTCAAATTACTGATGACAGTGAATATGGACTATTACTAATATAACAAATCAAATTTCAAGTAACATTATATACAAATCCACGTAACGTGTATGGTTATACACTCTTCACGTGTAACTGCAAAGGACAGTGACGATCTCTTTAAGTCTTCTGAGTACTGAAACCACTAAACACACAGCAGCACAAGTCTCACCTGTTGCCATTTCTGCTGGAGATAGGTATCTTTGACCGAGTACAGATACTTGTTCATCTGGTCAAGAACGCCCTGATAATACACCATCGCAGAGTCATAGTTGCCCAGCAGCGCATACTCACGGGCCAATTTTACATTCTCACTAATCATAACAAGACTCATGCTCAATCGTAAGCTAAAAAAAAAAAAAGAAAAGAAAGAAATATTATATGTCTCCTAAAAATAAGTATACAAAGACCTTCTCTAAAGTATACTTTGCGGGGCTCCTTCAAGAAGCTCACAATCACACACACTGCACTTTCCATCTCCATTTGCTCAAGCATTTTCTCCTCCTTCAAAGAAAGTTCTTGGTTCCCACAAGCAAACCCCACCCAGCTCAGAGGGCAGTTCTCCCAGCATGTCTACCCTCTGAACTTCTCAGTCTAAAATAAACTCTCCCCCTTCTAAAACCCCCTGGCGCTTTACCTGGACCTTTCACTCAAGGCACCTGTCTACTCTGAATTATAGTTACTCATCTATATGCATCTTATCTCTACCTGGAGAGCAGGATTTATATCTGAAAGGTATGAGACTGTATGCTCAGTGCATGACACACAAATCTTTTTTTTTTTAAGATTTTATTTATTTTTTGACAGAGACACAGCGAGAGAGGGAACACAAGCAGGGGGAGTGGGGGAGGGAGAAGCAGGCTTCCCACTGAGCAGAGAGCCCGATGCGGGGCTCGATCCCAGGACCCTGGGATCATGACCTGAGCCGAAGGCAGACGCTTAACGACTGAGCCACCTAGGCGCCCCATGACACACAAGTCTTACTGAGCATCTGAAGAACAAATGCACCATGTCAGATACAGTTTTTGGAAGGCAGTGTGGAACAGCAGAAAGCACATGCGTTTCAAAGTAAGAAATTCTTGGTTAGAATTATAATTCTGCCACCCTGGTCAAGTCCCTTAACTTTTCTAAGCTTCGGTTTTTCAATATGTAAAACTGAGATAGTAACTACTTCCAAGACTTGCACTACAAGGAATAAATGACTATTTAAAGTACCGAGCATACTACTTGGCAAATAATAGCATGTCAATAAATGCTAACTACATCTTCCCTGGAACTTGCTATATATGAGAACCAAACACAGTCTTTGTATTAGTAGGATATGGATATATGGATGTGGATATAAAGCATCAGAAGTAGGCACTTGATAAATGTCAGCTCTATTGATGTTGACAATTACTATTATTTATTAACTGTACATAGCATGGTGTAGTTGAAAGTCTGAAAGATCTGCATATTTTTGAGAGAGCAATAAGTTAGGGTTGTGGCTTTCAAAATAAAAAGAAATTTGAAACACCTGGTGAAAGAAATGCTCAGTTAATATGAAGTTTCAAGGTGGTGGAACTAAAAAATGAAGGAATCGTGAAAAGATCACAGGAAAGCTGAGAAGAGATAGATGCATGAAGGAAAAATTAAGGATCATTTTTTTTTACTCCTTTTGTTTGTCAGTGGGATATTCAAACAGATGTATCTCATAGATGAACAGAGAAAACTTCAACGTGGGGACCTCTCTACCTAGCTTAATTTAATCTAGCCAGAGGCATTTCCTAAAACTGTGGTTTTTGACACCTCCCTCCTTCACCCCACCTATGGTTAAGGTCAAGTGATGCAACAGAGTTTAAGTCCCATAGAGACCACTATGGCTCTTATGTTTTTTATTATTTAAATCCTTCATTCAGGGAGGAGGTTTTCTGTGAAAAAGCATGCCAAGCAAACTTCCTGAGTTTAATTTAATGTAGATTGTTTAGCTGGCACACAGAGCAGGACAACCAGGAATATCTAACAGTATGTGTTACACACAGGACCAAAAAGATTTTCTACCAAACAGACAAAAGATTGTCTACAAATAGACAAGAGAAGGTAATCATATTCAGACAACCCAGAATTAGAGGACTGCATAAATCAAGATTAATGGGAAATGCTGGCGGGCAGAAGAGTTACAAACCAGCACTGCTATCCATACCAGAGCAGAAGAGGGAGGGTACTATGCTCCTCAGGACAGAGATTAGAGAAGATGGGATCACAACCTCAATGGAGAAGCAGAGATGTCAAAATCACACCAACAGCCTCAGGCTTCTGTTCTCGGCCAGTCCTTGGCAGTTCTCATTTCTAACCAGCTAAAGGTACAACTGCTGCACCTCTACCCAGTTAGGTTTGATTAATACATGTCATGTATATTTATTATGATCTTTAAACCCAAACATCTTGAATCTCAGTATCAGGTTCAATTCCTAAGTACAAGGCAAGCCAGGAAGCCAAGATAGCGACTGGCCCCCTTCCAGAAAACCAATCCTAGAAGAGCCACAGTTGATTCGTAGAAGGTTGATGGATCCTTGAACTGAATATAAAGTTCAGAAAAACACTGACATAATAGATGGTGATTTGGGTCCTAGTGTGTCGGAAAGTACAAGGCAGCTCAGAGGGAAATAGGGCCAGGTTAGAGTTTCTAACTGTGCCTTTTCTGAGGTCTGTTGTCCTGCCAACCTTGCTCACCCTCCCCACACTTTCCACTGCAGGACAGAGAAGCAGCAGTGCAAGCCCAGTCCCTGATGGAGATAGCAGGATACATCACGGCAAAGCCAGGCCTGGACAGAGTGGGGAGCTGATAAAAACAGAGGTCAACAGGACAGCTCTTGTGAGTGGTCTCCTGCTGCCACTCTCCCACTCAGGTTAGGCTAGATGGGAACAACTGAGAAACACAGTTCTTAGGAAGATCAGTTCCCAGGCTGAGAATCCCTTATGGCACACAATCGGGACATCAGGAAGCGATGAGGGGTGGTTGAAGATGACTGCAGATTCACCACACCCCGCCACCATAAGAAAGCGTGGTAATAATTGAGCTAAGCTGTCAATTCAGGAAGCTAGAAAAAGACTAACAAAGCAGACTGAAAAGCACAAGAAGGGAGGAGCTAAAGGGCCAAATTTAAATAAAAACTAAAGGGCACCTGGCTGGCTCAGTTGGTGTAGCATTTGACTCTTGATCTCAGGGATGTGCTTTCAAGCCCCACGTTGGGTGTGGAGATTATTTACAAATAAAATCTTACAAAAAGAAAGAAAAGAGAAAGAAAACCCCAAAACACTGGAAAAGACTTAAAAAATCAAACTATGGGTCATTTAAAAATTGAGAAACAAATCTTGGCAAAACTGATAAAGGAAAAGAAAAAAGAACATGCAGGGACGCCTGGGTGGCTCAGCGTCTGCCTTCGGCTCAGGTCATGACTCCAGGGAACTGGGACTGAACCCCACATTGGCCTCCCTGCTCCGAGGGAAGCCTGCTTCTCCCTCCCCCACTCCCCCACTTGTGTTCCCTCTCTCGCTGTCTCTGTCAAAAATAAATAAAATCTTAAAAAAAAAAAAAAAGAACATGCAAATAAACAAAACAGAATGAAAAAGAGAAAATAACTAGACGGATCTGAGTTGAAAGAAAATGAAATTTTGGGGGCACCTGGGTGGCTCATTGGGTTAAGCGACTGCCTTTGGCTCAGGTCATGACCCTGGGGTCCCAGGATCAAGCCCAGAATCAAGCCCTGCATCGCATCGCATCAGGTTCCCTGTTCCGAAGGGGTCCTGCTTCTTCTCCTTCTGCCTGCCGCTCCCCCTGCTTATGCTGTCAAATAAATAAAATCTTAAAAAAAAAAAAAAGATAAAATTTTTTTTTTTTAAGATTTTATTTACTTATATGAGAGAGACAATGAGGGGGGAAGGATCAGAAGGAGAAGACTTCCCGCTGAGCGGGGAGCCTGGTATAGGACTCTGGGACTCTGTATGTATGTAGGATCCTGGGACTCTAGGATCATGACCTGAGCTGAAGGCACACACTTAACCAACTGAGCCGCCAGGTGCCGGAAATTTTTTTCTCCTTTAAAAATTTTTCTTCTCTTATTTCTTAGAAAATGGAGTTTTAATGAAAGACCTCTACCTTTAAAAGGCTTCAGGTCCAGAGGATTTTTTATAGGTGGGTTCTACCTACCTTCTAAACAGAAAGTAATTCTAATCACATAAAAGTTGACTGAGAAAACAAGGGAAAAACTGACCAACTCTTTTTAGGAGGCTGGGCTCACCTCAATTTAAATTGAATAAGAACAATATAAAGCCCGTTTTGCTTATGAACATATAGATGTGGAAATCCAAAATAGGAGCTAAATTTTTCAAAGGACACACACACTCTCTCTGATCAAGAATATTTACTGCAGAGGGGTGCCTAGGTGGCTCAGTAGGTTGAGTGTCCACCTCTTGGTTTCACAGCTCAGGTCATGATCTGGGGATGCTGGGGTGAGCTCCTGAGCTCCGCAGGGAGTCTGCCTGGGGTCCTCTCCCTCCCTTGCCCCTCCCCTGTCCTCTCTAGGATAAATGAATAAATCTTAAAAAAAAAAAAAAAAAGATTTACTGCAGGAATGCAAGGATAATTTAAGATCAGAAAATCCATCCTTATAATTCCCCATACTAATGGACAAAAGGACTTCATATAGAAACAAGTAAAGAGCATAAAGGACAATTCAAGAAAAAGAAAAGCCAAATGGCTAAAAGTACAGATACTATTCACAGATAAATGCAAATGAAAGCAATCAGAGACCCTCTTATACATTCACCAGATTAAAAACAAATTAGTAACTCCAATAATACTAAGTCTTGGCAAGGATTTGGGAAAAAGGAAACCCTCACATACAATTTGTAGACATAAACTGGTATAGTTATTTTGGAGAGCAATCTGGCAGTCCTTAGAGAAGTTGCATATGCATATATCCTATGACCCAGCAATCCCACTCTTCTGTAAATATTCCAGAGAAAGTCTCACACAGATCCACAGAGACTTGTTTTGGGATGTTAATGACAGAACTGTTTGAGAAATGAAGGAGTTGGAGGTAATCAATCTAGTCCCTGCTAGAGAAAGGGGTAAGAAAATGTGCTGGAGGGGTGCCTGGGTGGCTCAGTCAGTTGAACCTCTGCCTTTGGCTCAGGTCATGATCTCAGGGTCCTGGGATCAAGCCCTGCATTGGGCTCCCTGCTCGGTGGGGAGTCTGCTTCTCCCTCTCCCTCTGCCATTCCCCCACTGCTTATGCTTGCTCTCTCTCTCCCCCTGTCAAATAAATAAATAAAATCTTAAAAAAAAAAGAAAAGAAAAGAAAATGTGCTGGATGCATACTCTGGAATACCATGAAAAAGATGGAAGCAATTAACAAAATTTACAAATAGCAACATGCACAGATCATCGAAAAACAGGGTTGGGTAAAAAAAAAAAAAAAAAAAAGCCTTAGATACAGAACAAGATCTAGATTACAATACCATTTTATAAATTAAAAAAATACATATGCTATACAAAACACTCTTTTGTCAGGGATATACACACATCCAAAAACACATTAAATATATTAGAGTGCCTTGGAGGATTAAGATACAGAAATATAAGTGGAGAAAGAGGATGAAGGGTAAGGAAGAAACAATAAATACTACAGAAGAAGGGTCTTCTATCAATATACAATTAGAGACAGCCTCTAAGATGGCTCTCAGTAGCCTCTGTCCCCTCGTTTCCATACCCTTGTGACATCACCTTCACTTGAATGTGAATTTGTAACAAACAGAATATGCAAAAATAACAGAATGTCATTTCTGAGATTAGACTGCCTCTTGCTGGTCTGCTCTAAGCTGCCTGTGCAGAGGCTCACGTGGCAAAGAACTGAGCGAGGCTCCAGGCCAAAAGCCAGTGAGGAACTGAGGCAGTCAATCCAAGAGTCCAGAGGAGCTGAATCCTGCCATAACCAAGTGAGGGAGCCTGGAAGCCTATCCTTCCTCAGTTGAGTCCTCAGACGACTGCAGCCCTGACTGATAACTTGATTACAGCCTGTGAAAGACCGTGAATCACAAGCACCCAGCTATGCCAAGCCCACAGCCTGACCAAAGAAACTGAGAGAAATGTTTGTTGTTTCCAGCCACTAAGTTTTAGAGTAATTTGTTATGAAGCAATACAGCTATGAACTGAGGTTTGTAAGTTACTCAAGATTGAGCATTTGAGGTCCAAAAGAAAAAAAACCCATGACCTACATAGTGATTCCATGGAGTCATGACCACTGATAATATTCCATCTTAATAAAAGCTCCATGGCCAGGGAGCATGGCTCCCTGTTATCTACTGATAAACCCCCAGCACCTGGAACCATGCCTGGCACACAGCAAATATTCAAACAATCTTTGAATGAAGAATGCCAGGTTTTTGTTTGAACTACTAAGATTTCTTATCTTTGTCTAGTTCCTGACCCTCACTCAGCACTCTCACATTCCTTGATCCTCAACTCATCCCTACCAGAACTGTGACTGCTTCTGCCCCAAGGCTCTAAATGCCCTATAGTGACACCTAGTCTGGGAAACAATGTTAGAAGAGTACAGCTGGGGTCAGGTGCTGCCAGTATACAGTGTATCTAGATGAGCCTGGATAGCAAGACTCTGTTGTCTTCTCCCTTCTCTTCCTCTTTTCCTCAACTGACTCCCTCCAGATCTTTCTTCCCATCCCCTCTACTAAAAAAAATCTAAATCAAGTCGCTACTGATATATAGGTGTCCCCCCTACTTTTTTTTAAGGATCATGATTCAATGTCCCACAATGCATAGAGTTCACTCCAGGCCTTCTTTGAAGGTTCTATGTTACGAATACTTCTTTCTAGTCAGATAAAATTCCTTAGCATCCAATGAATTGACATTTTCTAACAAAAAGAAATATAAAGTCAATCCAAGGCCACCTGAAAAATGACCTGAAAAATTTTTGATTATCAAAGAAACAATGTGTTTACTGAAAAATAGTATCAAAATACCCTTAGTTGACTAAATGTGAGACAGAAATAAATTTTCCTATTCTTCTAGTAGTAGTCTCTAAGACAGCTTTCTTTTCAAATGAGTATCAACACTGCAAATTTACGAGACTCCAATTTTCAAGAATATATTCTTATCATTGCTAAAACTACACTGCAGGAGTACAAAAATGAGGTCTACCTGGCATAATATCTGGCAATTTTTGAAGAAATGAATATATTGGAGAAAAGCCTATAGTCAAATTTTAACCACCATAACAGTAAAAGGCATCTACTGGTTCAATTAATAGAACACTTATAAACATGATATTGCCCAAAAACTCAGATTCTTGATTAGACAGATTACTAAAGAGAAAAATAACCATATGTGATGCCTACTTTATCTCACAGCAAGCATTTCCTTTACATTATCCTGTAGAACCAATGTTTTGCTTACACAGCTTATATATTCATTTTCACTAATGACTAAATCAATTTTTTTAAGCTAAGTAAGGTGCAACACGAAATTTTAATTCAAGTAAGAGTCAAAAACTTTAGACAATAAAAAATATTACAGCAAAATTTCTAGCAAGCTTAATAGTTGCTGTGGTGTGGAATCTCTACAAAGAGACTTAGGGTGTCTTTTTCTCCTCCAGAATTAAGGAAAAGAAGTGATTAAAGAGACAGAAAAAGAATAGGCAATAGATCCAAACATCTGAGGTTCTAAGATTCCTACGCTCTCCCAATATGGGGCCTTCCCTATTCCACACCTAAAAAGGATATCATATCCACTTAATTTTTTAAGGAGTTAGACTGGGTTCCACTAATATTTCAGTTTTTACTGTAATGTGCATAGGTCATTCATTCAAGAAGTATTTACAGAGCACCTACTCAGTTGCAAGGAATTGCACTGAAGACAAAAATAAGAATTAAGCCTTTAAATCCTTGAAGTTTAGTAGAAGGGACATCATTTGATCTATCCTAGGTGTATTTTCTTCACTTAGGAGGAGGAAACAAGCATACCATAGTATTAAGCACAGGCAATCAACACCTATGTTAAAAACACTTATCTGTAAAACTGATGTCCTAAAACAAAAACAGATGAACCTCAATCATACACTTTCTTGAAGGCATTTCAATAAATGGAGTGTAACTTTAAAAGTGACAATACACTGTTAAGCAGTGTTCAGAATGTTCATCTCTGGGATACGAAAACAACCATAATGCTAATTTACAGTCAGTCACTAATGATTATAAATACATACAATAAATGAGTGAACCATGACCAATTACAGCATGGAATACATTCTTCTTACCTTTATAATCACTGTATAATAAATTCTCAAGAAGCATGAGAAAGTTATCAAAAGAATGCCTGCTCAGGAAAAAAAAGAATACATATATCTGTATTTGGTAAACTTTGTTTACCCTGAACAAAACAAAAATAAATCAGTGAATATAACAAGTAAAATGTAATTCAAAATCCATGTTCAAGCCATATCAGTAAACACTACAAGCAAAATCTATTTATCATATAATCAACATTGACCACATTGATTTGATATATTATCTTTTTAACCAATCATGTACCTAAAAAGAAAAACCTAAACCATTGTTGTAAACAGAAATTCAACAATGCTGTTAGTACAGCAAATTTTACAAGATTCTCTAATTCTTAGTATTTGTCAGAACTGGGACACCACTTTCAAAATAAAATGCAGAATCTGTTCTATAATATGCCAAGTACTGAATCTGTAAAATGTAAAAGCTTCTTGAACAACCAAAGCCATAGAGGAGCTTTACATAGCTTTCCACAGTCTAGGAATGTTGGAAATTGATCAGCACTGCCTTTTTTTTTAAAGCATGATACAGTAATAGTAATAGAAATACAAAATAAAGAGTTCTGACTCGATTCCTGTGTGAGAACTCACTGATTACAAAAATCATCTCCTTTGGAAAAGACAATAGGGCTGCACATTGAGACATTTAGTCCTGTGAACTTTACAAGAATCTTCTTGACACCGTGGTGTTCTATCATTGTGGCAAAGATTCTAAAACATTAGGAATGTTTTCAGCAGTAACTAAAGGTCTGATTTCAAAGAGGAACACATAAATGAATGCTTTCAAGAGAGAAGGATGCAAAGTTGTGCTGTTGGAATTTAGTAACTGATATAAAATGGCACTTCGCAGTCAAAAGAAAAAATTATTTTTGATTAAATAAGGGCTGAGACTATCCACTGTAAGGTACTTAAGGATCCACGTTTATCTCTAACTTCGTCACCATATACTATACGATATGAAACAAATGTTTCGAGGGATACATATATTTAAAAGGTACCAACTCTAAACCAAAAGGGCCAAAAACCTCCCAGAGGACGCCCAGCACCAGAATAAAGAAACACCCTCAACAATATCACACCTACCTAACAAAATGTAAGAAAAGAAGCTGCATCCCATTTCAAGGCTTTCGAGGTTTTTCAGGGGTGAGAATATGGGGCGGGGGCGTGGACGAATTCGGGAGAGAACTGCTCAAAAAAGCGAAGAAATAAAGAGAGATGTGTTTTTCCGACCAGAGACTTCTCTAATGACACAGGCCTAGAAAGAGGATCGCCAGGAACCCCCGAAAGTCCCAGGCTGGACAGGATTCCTCAGGTAGGGGACCCGTCACCTGAGCTACAGGTGTCAGCGACAACAGCGAGGACCTAAGACCTCGGCGCAGGCAAGGGCAGGCTCATGGCAGGATACGCAGACGGCTCTCATTGCCGGCCCCGAATCTCGCCAAGCTGGCCACGGGGGCCGGGGTTCCCCGGAGCGTGAACACTCACCTGTGGCTGCGGAGGATCCTTGGGAAACCGCCCACCGCCAGGCGGAGGGGAACAGCCGTGCGTGGCTCAGGGCGGCTAGGAAGTAGGGCCCTGCCCAGCCCCAACCACTCTGCTCCGTACTCACGGCCCCAGGACGGCAGTGGCCAACCGTCACCAGCCCCCACTGCTGCTTCAGCTCGCCGAGAATTTGAAGGCAAACCCGTCAGGGTCACTTCCGGTGCTGGGGCTGGCCTCGGCGATTCCAGCGCACGCGGGGCGACGCCCCGGGAGCGAGGACGCCGGGAGGCGTGCGCGCGCCGGGCGCCAGGCACCGGGCGGGGAGCTGGGCGGGGTTGGCTGGGACGCGCCTGCGCAGTCCGCACCGCCGCTTGGCGGCGGTCGGGGCAGAGAAGAGGGATGGTAGGGATTTAAATTATTATCACGTATCGTACCTTGGTAACTTTTTCCAAAGTTCTCGCTCACTTTTCCTCCCATTTGATTTTTACCACACTCCTCAGAGATTAGAAAGTCAGAGTGTCTATTTTACAGGTGAGAGTCAAGGGCCAAAAATTTGTTCATGACAAATCCAAATACGCAGAATTCGACTGAGGCTCTTGTCACGACATAAGATGAATAAAACAGGGAATGGGTAAACAAAGATATTCGGACAAGCTGCTAGTGGAGTTTTATTCTCTTGGTCATCGTTTTTTTTTTTTTTTTTTTGTAAGATTTTATTCATTTATTTGAGAGAGAATGAGCTAGAGAGAGCATGAGAGGGGGGAGGGTCAGAGGGAGAAGCAGACTCCCCGCTGAGCAGGGAGCCCGATGCGGGACTCGATCCCGGGACTCCAGGATCATGACCTGAGCCGAAGGCAGTCGCTTAACCAACTGAGCCACCCAGGTGCCCTGGTCATCGTTTTAATACAACCGGACAACACACAATACTATGTTGTTTCAGGATTTACAGATACGGACTCCACAGTACGATTGGCCATGCTTCCTCCAGTCTCAATCTCCATCCTCTTCCTCCACCTAAGGTGGAATGAGGCACTAGACACGTTTTTCTTAGGGAGTGCATGGTAATTAAACTTCTAACCTTAAGTCATCAATTTAACACAGATTTATATAAGGGCAATTCAAGGGAAATACATCAATTTAGTCCACAAATATTTATTGAACTACTATGCTGTTGACACTGTTGTAGGCATTGAGTATATATATAGCAATCAAAAAAATTTAACGTCTCATGGAGCTCAAAGTCTTGTAAAATTCTCACCTAAGTAGAAAATAGTAGTTTTACTAGGGTGGATAGGAACTCCATTGTAATGGAGCAAAGGAAATTGTAATTAGTATATCTTTAAAAAAAAAATTGGGGGGTGGTACAGATTAATTACCCTAGTTAGCCTGAATCAACCTTCACCTTTTATATATGTGCAAAGGCATGCTGAATTATAAAGCCCATTTGTACTTTTAAAACTTCTTAAAACAGAGGTGCCTGAGTGGCTCAGCGGTTAAGCAGCCAACTCTGTTGGTTTTGGCTCAGGTCATTGGTTAAGCAGCCAACTCCCTTGGTTTTGGCTCAGGTCATGATCTCAGGGTCCTGGGATGGAGCCCAATTCTCTCTCTCCCTTTGTCCCTCTTCCCCGCCCCCCCGCCCGCACTCACTCTCTCTCTAAATATATCCTAAAACAAAACAAAACAAAACAAAAACTTCTCAAAACAAAATACATATTATATAATTGCATTTATATGAAATTCTAGAATGAGCAAATCTAATCTATAGCAACAAAAAGCTCGCTTGAGGCTGGATTTAAGGGTGGGAGGAGGGAGGAAAAGAATTAGACTTCAGAGAGGCATGAGGAAAGGTTTTGAGGTGATGGAAATGTTACATATCTCAATTAGGGTAGTGGTTACACAAATGTATATATTTATTAAAAAACTCTTCGAAGAGAACACATAAAATGGATGCATTTTATTGTGCATAAATCATACCTCAACGAAGTTGATTTTTTAAAATTTTATTGTTATGTTAATCACCATACATTACATCATTAGTTTTTGATGTAGTGTTCCATGATTCATTGTTTGCATATAACACCCAGTGCTCCATTCAAGACGTGCCCTCTTTAATACCCATCACCAGGCTAACCCATCCCCCCACTCCCCTCCCCTCTAGAACCCTCAGTTTGTTTCTCAGAGTCCATAGTCTCTCATGGTTCGTCTCCCCCTCTGATTTCCCCCCTTCATTTTACCCTTCCTACATCTTCTTTTTTTGAGCATATAATGTATTACTCATTTCAGAGGTACAGGTCTGTGATTCAACAGTCTTACACAATTCACGGCGCTCACCATAGCACATACCCTCCCCAGTGTCTATCACCCAGCCACACTATCCCTCCCACCCCCCACCCCTCCAGCAACCCTCAGTTTGTTTCCTGAGATTAAGAATTCCTCGTATCAGTGAGATCATATGATACATTTTTAAAGTAAAAAACCTCCAAAGAGCGGCTTACATTCACTAGTTCAGTTTCTTCACTAGTTGTCCAGTTAGGGAAGACTATGCTAAGCTGTAGTAGCCCCTAAATCAGAGGTTTCAAACAACAGGATTTTTTTTTTTATATGAGTATAAACCCCCTTATACCAAAAAAGAACTCTGAGTTTACCAAAGGGGCTATAAACTCATGCCCCTTTGAACACTTTTTTTTCTCATTTACTCTATATGTTCATAGCAGAGGGAATGCAGGCACTGGGACCCTTGGCCATGGGGAAAAATAGGGTGGGGGGGGAGTAACTTGCACAACTTCTTCCTGGATATGATACATGCCAGTTCTGCCCACATCTCATTGGCCAGAGCAAGTCATGTGACCAAGCCTGACTTCAAAGGGACAAGGATGTGCAACTGCAGCCTGCTCTGAAGGAGAGACAGTATTTGTATACCACACTCCTGACTACTACACTAGCCATTTCTTCTTTTACAGTGTAGCTTCTACAACCACCAGCCTTCTGAAGTGATTGTGTCCAAACTGGGAGTCAGAAAATTATTATTATTATTATTATTATATTATATATTTTTTCCTAGTGAGTAGTCAGATTAATTTGGCAGAATGATAGGGCACATGAAGGGATATTACGGAAAAAGAAGTAGAAAGGTAGGTGCCAAAAAAGGGTGTAAACTTTATTCAATAGGCAAAAAAGGAGCCAATGAAAGTTTTCAAATGAAAGCATAAGTGACACAGCAAATAGGGAGATTAATTTGGCAGCTGTGAGTAGGAAGATTTGAAGGGGAGGAAGAAGAGATTGGGAGACTGTTGTAAGAGGTGTAGTGACCTCTGGAATTACACAGAAGATAAAGATATTTCTAGAAAAAAATAAATACATTAAATCATTTTTTTAAAATGTAAATTTTTATTATTTACTGTTTTTTTTTTTTTTAAAGATTTTATTTATTTATTTTGACACAGAGAGAGAGACAGCGAGAGAGGGAACACAAGCAGGGGGAGTGAAAGAGGGAGAAGCAGGCTTCCCGCGGAGCAGGGAGCCCGATGCGGGGCTCGATCCCAGGACCCTGGGATCATGACCTGAGCCGAAGGCAGACGCTTAACGACTGAGCCACCCAGGCGCCCCTATTATTTACTGTTTTATCTATTAAATTTAAATTTTAAAAATTTATGTTTCATCAGAGAAATCTAAAAGGACTTTCAGGACCAATTTATTAATTTTACTCACCTGGTCAATTGTATCTGGCAATCCTTGCCTACATCTTCAAACATTTGAGCCATCTCTTAGAATACAGAGTATATATAAGATGAGAAAATTCTAACCATGATTAAGAATCTGCTGAATTTTTAGATTATGTGGTAATATTTGCAGTAACAAACAGGGGCAGATCCCCAGCGTTGTTCACTAAGCTTTTCTTCCTAAATAATAGCTTCCATCACTGTCCTGCTACTCCCAGACTGCTGAATACTACGGGAAAAAAAAAATCACACCACTATGAAGATTGATGCACCACAATTATGTAACTTCCAACCCACCTGAAATATACTTTTCTGCATGTTCCGCCTCAGTTCTCTCCTACTCGCTTCACATCAGTTATTTCAAACTTTCACCACTTTCCTCAAGCCAACTTCTACCCATTTCCGCCCTTTCAGCAAATCACGATGTCTCCATCAGAGGAGAAAATGGAAGCTATCAGATTGAAATTCCCTCAACTTGCTCCCTGTGGCAGAGACTACCATCTGGCCACCAAATACTCATTTTCTTTACTCAGTAACAGAACCAAGCTTGATGGAATTGGGCCATCTGGAATGCAGACATTTCCAGACTCTCATGCAGTTAGGTGTGGCCATGGATCTGACTTCTGGCCAGTGGAAGTGTTATATAGAACTCTTAGGAAGACACCTTAAAGGGAGAGGTCCTGAAACTCTCCCTTACCCCCTTCTCACCATCCCCGCTTTTTACCAGGTGAGAACAGGGAACAGATGGATAGAAATAAGCAGCCAGCTGCTGATGTCAGTCACTTATAGGATATAAGCCATATGATGAAGGTAGCAGAATTGAACAGACGAAGTGTGGGCTGACTTTGTGGAGCTGCCATACCTGCTGTGGACTGCCAACTCCAGATACTGTATGTCTAAGCAGTGATTGGGTTTTGGGTTTTATATGCAGTTAAACCTAATCACAATGCTTGTACCCTCCAATTTACACATGCCTCTGCTTCACACTTGCCCTTTGGCTTTTGCCTCCCGTTTCAATGAAAGCTTAGTTTCCTTTGTCTACGCTCAGGTCCTCCACTTGAACTTAAAAGATTTTGGTTTTATTGCCACTTTATGTATTTATATTTATATGGTTCAAAATTCAAATGATACAAAAGGCTATATAGTGAGAAGTCTACTTTCTTGCCAACCTTGAAATCCAGTTCCCATCCCCAGAGATAATCAATGACATCAAATTCATTAATTATCTTCCAGAGATACTTTTATTCTACATGCAATTAAATAATGCAGTTTATTGGCCCTCTCATGGGTTTTCTCATATTCTGCCAGTTCATGTCTTCAATCAAAGGACATTCCCTTTTGGTTCTTACACCCTTTATTTTCCTACTGGGATTTCCTATCTTTACATTTGTTATGAGAATATTTTTCTTTACATCATTGTGCATAGTTTTTTTTATGATTTTATTTATTTATTTGAGGGGGGGAGAGCACAGAGGGAGAGGGAGAGGGAGAGGGGAGAAGCAGACTGCCCGCTGAGCAGAGAGCCCGATGTGGGACTTAATCCCAGGACCCTGAGCTCATGACCTGAGCTGAAGGCAGACACTTACCCAACTGAGCCACCCAGGCGCCCCATCACTGTGCAAAGTTTTAAGAGCCATTGTACTCTGCCAATTCCAGATGTTGGAATAGGCTCTTGGGGTTGATCTCCACTGTTTTTTCTTTTGAGAATAGGTCATATTTTTGTATTTCTTTGTATGACAGGTAATTTTGAAGTGTATCCTTGATATTGGATATGTTATGTTATAGATACTCTGGTTTAAATCTGTGATAGATCTCTGGAGGTGTTTAGTTTGTTTTGTTTTGTTGTTAAGCAGGCAATGAACTTGATTTGATTTGCTTTCTGTTGGGCAGCACCTCAAATGCCAGTTTAATTCTTTTGTTCTTAGGATGCCTGGATTCTTCCCCACAGATGTGTGGCAATGATTCAGCTAGAGATTTGGGGCTTTCTCAGGCAAGATATCATGAAAATTAGATACTCAGGGTGCCTGGGTGGCTCAGTTGTTAAGCGTCTGCCTTCGGCTCAGGTCATGATCCCAGGGTCCTGGGATCGAGTCCCACATCGGGCTCCCTGCTTGGCGGGAAGCCTGCTTCTCCCACTCCCCTGCTTGCGTTCTCTCTCTCTCTCTGTCGAAAAATAAAAATAAAAATCTAAAAAAGAAAGAAAGAAGGAAAGAAAGAAAGAAAGAAAGAAAGAAAGAAAGAAAGAAAGAAAGAAAGAAAGAAAG